>NC_064614.1:534634108-534934108 GCF_023898315.1 Schistocerca nitens | reverse complement strand
TTCTGAAAACTAATAGCGATCCACAGTCATAACATCGACTGTAAAATTAAAACTGTACCAAATGAAAGCTGTAGTGGTCGATTGGTTCGCCCAAGTATTTTGCGCGTCAGGAAGCCATACCTCAACGGCATAGCGACGTTGGTGCAGTACCATCCGTTGTCGTTGTGAGTTCGATCTTGGGTACCGCCAGACGGCATGTTACACTACCAAGCGACTAGAAAGTGTGCCTTTATCAGACATTACTTTTACTCGTTGAGTACTCGATATGACTCATGGCGTTAATCAACAGTTAGCTGAAGTCTCAAACGTAATGGTGATTTCGCTATTTAGCGTCCCTCCTAAGAGTCGTCAGTCACATTTTCACTGGTGATTCGGCACAAATTTGCAATCTGATTTTTGTTGCAGTGTGTAGCTGGAGTCAGCGCAAACAAATACTCCTCGCCATGTCTTTTGTGCGACGTCCAGTGTCGACGGAAACGTTAGTCTAGTCCCATATTCGTTTTATCGATATGTATTGTATTAGCCGGCCGCTGTGGCCGAGCGGTTCTAGGCGCTTCAGTCTGGAACCGCGTGACCACTACGGTCGCAGGTTCGAATCCTGCCTCGAGCATGGATGTGAGTGATGTCCTTAGGTTAGTTACGTTTAAGTAGTTCTAAGTTCTAGGGGACTGATGACCTCAGAAGTTAAGTCCCATAGTGCTCAGAGCCATTTTCTTTGTATTGTATTAAAAGGGACAGTAAAACACGAGGAGCAACCAGTACTCCAACAGCGCATTAGCAACGCTGCTACATGGCGGCAGCAGTCAGCGTGGGCCAAGAGGGTCCTGTAGCAGCTATAATACTGGTCATTACTCGTACTTACGTTCTACAGTCCCGGTTAATACGCATCAATAAAACGATTATCGCACTAGGCTAATTTGGGACTGCTCTTTGGAATGGGTGGCTAAAATTCCGCTTCATAAATAATTTTGTTTCTAACGGGAAACAAGCCGACCGACGCATTGTAGAAACTGAACTGCAAACATCTAATCATTTACACCTTGAGGTTGTTTCAGTGTCCTTCTCTTTTCATATATGCTCAAGACAGTAACATATGAACATTCTCCCTGCTTCGCCATTTTCGATATACTCGTTCACAGGCTCCGCTTAATAACAATCTGCCCTTTGTCTGAGTCGCTTATCTCCATTGATTTCTGCATTTACAGACCATATGTTCGCTAGGGTGATCCCGCTCAGCTTACATACTGTAAGTAGGCTGTTTACGTTTCTATGTTGGTAACGCCACGTAGCTGGCAGTAGTGGCGCTCGCTGTATTGCAGTAGTTCGAGTAACGAAGATTTTTGGTGAGGTAAGTGATTTGTAAAAAGTATAGGTTATTGTTAGTCAGGGCCATTCTTTTGTAGGGATTTTTGAAAGTCAGATTGCGTTGAGCTAAAAATACTGTGTGTCAGTTTAGTGTTGATCAGAATAGGTAAAAAACGAAATGCCTGAGTGCGTTCAGTTCTGCTCAGCTGTTTGAAAATCAAATAATGTAAGAGGTTTATCAGCACAGTAATTAATTAATTTTTCTAAGGGGACGTTTCATATGTCGACCCTTAGCCGAGGATACCTCAAGAATCTTCTGATTTTTTCTTGTAGTTCGTGCAGTTAGTGCAGCCTTTGTTTATTGCTAGCGCGTAATTGTAGAGAGAATTTCCTTTGTAGTTGTAGTTTTTCATTCTCGTACAGTAAAACAGTTGTGGCATGCATGTAGATTTGCACCAAGTATTTCGCAGCTGCGCTTGCAATTAACGAGATATCATTTTAAATGCTATGTTAATGTGTTTTCTTATTTTGCTCTTCAAATTGTGCTTTTCTGAGTTGTCGTGTGATACATTGTGACAATAATGGCGTGTGAAAAACGTAATACTAGGCTCCAAAGTAAACTGAGAAATGACAGTGAAGACGAAAGCAGTGTGTTAGCGGAACCGTGTAATGAATTAACTAATGTTCAAAGTAGTAATTTGGTAACTGTGCATAGGGAAATGGAGCAGGCTGCAAATAATGGTGTAGGCAGTGAAACAATTAGTGAACAGGGAAGAATTCTCGATCGATCGGTCGGCAACAGCTTGCCTCAGGAATCCGAAATGACAGGACACAATCTTGCAAATACTGTAGATTCAAGTTTTGCGTCCTCACAGTTTTCTCAAATAAGTCAAGACACATTTTCTGCTTTTCAAAATGCGGATATTGCCGGTTCAAATGCATTGCCGAATAGCACTGAGGAACATGTTTCAGACACCAGTGCATTGTTATTACAATTACTGCAACAAATGGGACAAAAGCTTCAAAAGTTAGACACAATGGAACAAAATCTTCAAAAGTTAGACACAATGGAACAACACCAGAGACAAACACAGCAACAGTTAGACACAATGGAACAAAATCAGAGACAAACACAGCAAAAGCTTCAAAAGTTAGACACAATGGAACAAAATCAGAGACAAACACAGCAAAAGCTTCAAAAGTTAGACACCACACTTGAACAAACACGTGAATATTTAACTACTGAGTTACATAACATTGAATCACAATGTCAAAAAGTCTGTAATGACGTAAAAACACAAATTTGTGAGCATTTTCAACCTATTTTTTCGCGGCATGAAAATGCATTACAGAATCACGAAGCAGCCATAAAAGAACTGCAAACCATTGTTCATGAAAATCATGAGACCTTGTGGGCTAAAATTGACTCAGTTGCATCTACCGATTCGGTTACTCTACTTGCAAAAACTCAGGAAAACTTAAAGGACACAGTAGATACGATTTCAACACAAATGGCCACTCAGAAACTTGGTTCAGAAAAACACACTGAGGAAATAAGTACACTATCGGAGAAAGTAGCCGAACTTTCAGATCAGTTCACTGACTTATCTGCAAAGGTAGATGATGATCTGAATGACACAAGACCTGTAACCATCACTGACACATAAGAGTATGAACAAATTAAGAAATTCAAACATAATCAGAATCAAATTAATACGCAACACAAAAGAGAAATCCGGGAAGTACAAGATCAGTTGGCACAAGTAATACAAAAATTACATATTTCAAATGACACTCGCGCTCCAACACGGGAAGAGGGACTTAGAAATACGGAAAAGCCACAAAATAATAACACAGAGCATTTCGGAAATTTTGAAAGAAATTGGCAAGGTGCACCGAATTTTGAGATGGAACCGCCGGCACGACGTAACAATGACCGATATGCGGCTCGCCGACACGATGATTTTGACTATAAGCTGTTTATTACTACACGTAAATTCAAAACATTTAAGAATTCCGGCAACGACATTCATCCACAAGCGTGGCTCCATCAATTCTCTCATTGTTTCCCTCCCAACTGGTCATTAGAGCACAGATTAGAATTTATGTATGGCTACTTAGAGAATGAACCAGATGAAAGAATGCGATCGGTCATCCACGATTGTCACAGTGAAGGAGAATTTTATCATGCCTTCCTCTCAGCATATTGGTTCAAGCTACACAAGACCGAGTAAAACATAGCATCATAATGATGAAACATTTCGAACAATCTGAATTTTCCAGTCTTGTGAAATATTTTGAAGACATGTTGCACAAGAATCAGTACCTGTCAAACCCATACAGCCCCTCAGATCTCATCCGCATTTGCTTAATCAAACTACCTGAACATTTACGACATATTATTTTGGCAGGACGTTGCAAAGATGACACTGAAGCTTTTCAGGGACTGTTACAAGAATTGGAAATTGACACTGACAATCGCGGAACGCGAAAACAGGAACACAACAATTACAGGTCACATCCGTTGCAATTCCGCGGTGAAAGAAATAATAACTGGACACGACAAGACTATTCTCACAACACAAATCGTGACCAAAACAGACACCACCCGTATGAAAACCGTTGGCAGAGTAGTAATAATTACAGGGAAAGATCACCTCTTCGCGGTAGTGACTATCACAGTGACAATCAGAGAAACAGACAATATGGGAACCAAAATAATTATTATCAAGGGAGACAGAATAACTTTAGACGCAACGGTCCAGCGCGCAGTTACGATTCAGGGAGAAATTCTCCACCACGTGACCGACAAGAAAGAAACTATGGAATCTACCGGCATGACGACAGACGATATGATCGTAACGACAGACCTGAATTGCATCAGAACTGGCGGGATTCAAACAGAGCGGGGCCCTCTCGACAAGGTGAATTTGAAGAAGTTAGGTCTCCAAATCCCAATAACGACGCGCGCCAATAGAGAGACTATAGGCAATGACCCATACTGCTGGCAGCCACAAAACGTACTTCTGAAACTGACGACGCAGCTGCCGTAGCTAGTAATTACGTAAAAATGGATTACATTAGGGACATCTTACTCCGGGAACACGACGTAAAACATAACAACATTGCATATCCTGTGATTCACATTACAGTAAATGACGTAAAAGTTACGGCAGTACTTGACTCTGGCAGTCCCATTTCAGTAATTAGTGAAACAGCCTTTAGGAAATGCAACAAATCGAACGATTGCCCCACACTTCCGTTACGTAAGATTAAATTACAAGATGTAATCGTTGGAAAAAGTGTAGATGTACGCCAACAAACCAACTTAAAATTATTTTGTGAAAGCCACAGCTTCTCTATGAAGCCGGCCGAAGTGGCCGTGCGGTTAAAGGCGCTGCAGTCTGGAACCGCGAGACCGCTACGGTCGCAGGTTCGAATCCTGCCTCGGGCATGGATGTTTGTGATGTCCTTAGGTTAGTTAGGTTTAACTAGTTCTTAGTTCTAGGGGACTAATGACCTCAGCAGTTGAGTCCCATAGTGCTCAGAGCCATTTGAACCATTTTCTCTATGAACTTCCTTATTGTTCCATTATTGTCGACGGAAATTATATTGGGAGTAGACTTTTTGAATGAATACAAAGCAATCTTAAACTTTCCCGATACTGAAATAAGTTTAGAGAAAGAAGGTAAGTCAATAGCTTTGAAATTTGAAGATTGGCTCTCAAACCATGACGAAGAAATTAATCGGCTTTACCTCCTGTTAGACAGCATTTCGGAATTTTCGACGGAACTTGACACTAACAATCACTCTGCAAATACTGACAGGGATGATATCGACGACGCATTTGATGCTAATGAGTTAATTCGAATAAAAGTCAAACAATTGAGAATTGTAATGACACTGATAGGCAAGACCTTTTTGAGATTTTACAAGCACATTCCACAGTTTTTACTCACAAAACAGGAACAATCAAGGGATTTCAATACCAATTTCGTGTTCGTGAGCATACTAAATTTTGCGTTAGATCATACGTAATTCCGGCGCATTATAGGGACCGTGTTAGAACAGAAATACAATCTATGCTTGACGAGGGGATTATTGAGCCTGCAGTAAGCTCATACAACAATCCATTACATGTTGTTGAGAAGAAAAATGGATCGATCAGGCTTGTCTTAGATTCGAGACAAATCAATACTATCATCATTCCTGAAACAGACAGGCTGCAAGCGTTAGAACAACTTCTTCAAAATTTTAATGGTGTAAAAGTGTTGTCTTCTATTGATCTCAGATCCAGCTTTTATCAGATCGAACTTCATCCAGAATGTAGAAAATACATAGCTTTCCTTTGTTTCGGCATTTGTTATCAGTTTCGGAAACTTCCTTTTGGTTTGAACATTTCTTCGGCAGCATTCATTCGTGGGCTAAGTTCCATATTACCTGAGTTCTTAAAACGTCATATCACCTTATATGTGGACGATATTCTGATAGAAGAAGCCTCATGGGAACAACACAATCGCATCCTCAACAGCGTGTTACATATTTTTGCAGAATCTGGAATTACACTTAACTTGGAAAAGTCTGAATTCGGTAGGACAAAGGGGAAGTTTTTGGGACATATTATTTCCTCTGAAGGCATTCAGCCGAATCCTGAAAACTTAGAAGCAATCAGAGCCATTCCAGTTCCATCCACAAAAAAACAAGTCCGCAGTTTTCTAGGTCTCGTAAATTTTTACCGTTGTTTTCTGAATATGCAAATTCTAGTTACACCAAAACTTCGTTCTGTCACTGGAAAAAATACTATTTGGAACTGGGACGAACAAGCACAGTTGGAATTCAATTCTTTGAAAGAATCGCTACTTAACGCGCCAATACTAGCTCATCCAGATCTGTCACAACATTTCTACCTTAGCACGGATTCTACTGAAGTCGGTCTTGGTGCCCATTTATTTCAAGAAGCCATAGAAAATGACACTACTGTTCAGAAAACCATTGCTTTTGCTAGCCGAGTGATAACAAAATCTGAAAAAAATTATTCCGTTACTGAATTAGAAGCTTTAGCTATCGTTTGGGCATTTAACAAATTCCGTTTCTTTCTTTCTGGTAAGCACGTAAAAGTATACAGTGATCATTGTGCATTACAATTTCTTGGGTCTTCAAAATTAAATCATGACAGGTTAAAACGTTGGGCATTGTTTCTGCAAGAATTCCACTTCACAATAGTCTACATTCCCGGCAAGGAGAACATTGTTGCGGACGCATTGTCACGCGCACCGGCTGGGCTTGAGAAAAGTAACACAGAAGGCAACCTCGAGAAAAATTTCAGAATTCTTTACATTCAGAAAGTCGCCTTTGAAAACTTCATCTCCACATTTTTAAAAGACATTGCTTATGAACAAGATAAAGATCCGATTAGGAAAGACATCAAAAGCAAATTGCATGAAAAGACACACACACGGATTCGGCATTATTACCTGGTTAGAAACAACATACTGTTCAAATGCTGCACTGTTGATGACAAGCTATGGGTACTTTGCATTCCTGACGATTTTGTTAATAAGCTCATTTGGTACATTCATTTCAGCTATGCACATTTTGGCCCACGAAAATGTTATATTCTTCAGACGACTTGTTATTTTAACAATATGGAAAAGAGAATTCGAAGAGTCTTGTCTGTTTGTAAACTTTGGCAAAAGGCGAAACCATCTAATATCTCACATCGTGCTCCATTGTTTCCTATCATTCCTTCTAAATTAAAAGAATTTGCTGCTGTTGATCTCTTGGGACCCCTTGTCAGAACATCGAATGGATTTTCGTACGTTCTAGTCGCTGTTGAACTTACTTCAAAATTTGTTTCTTTCACTTCGTTACATAAAGCCACTGGCCGGTCTGTATCCAACGCCTTTGTTAAAAATTTCTTACGTGAAGTTGGCCACGTTTCTAAAGTATTTTCAGATAACGGACCGCAACTCAGATCTGTTGTTTGGTCACGCATGCTTCGGAATCATAAAATCAAACCTGTTTTTATTTCATTGTACTCCCCACATTGTAACCACTCCGAACGAATTATGAAAGCATTGTCACAGAAATCATCAGCATTGGGACAGATATTTACACTTATTTCAAAACGTGCTGAATGAAATGCCTCATGACTCCACTGCTTTACCACCTACTCTTGTACTGAAGAATGAAGAACCACCGAACAGAATCAGAGAGCTTGTACCTTTCCCGAATACACGTAAACTTCGACACAAAGACATAATTGATTTGGCTATTACAAATATAAAATCTGCAGCAGACAAAAGAAGAAAACTGCACGGTAAAGCAAATGCAAAGATATTATATATTGGTCAGAAAGTTCTCATTAAAGCTCATTCATTGTCACATAAGAAGAAACACTTGAGTCACAAATTCTTTCTAGTTTACAGTGGACCTTAGAGATTCCGACGTATACCACATGATAATTGCATTGAAGTTGAAACTCTGCGTACTAGGAAGAGTAAAGGTTTACACCACATTTCACATGTAAAACCTTTTATTGAAAGATAATCTGCTTTTTAACTTTGTCTTTGCCATATAACTTTTCACTTTACATTACTAGTATGCTTTGTCAGACTTAGAATCTGTTAACATGCAACAATGTTTGAAGTTAAATATCCAGTCAAGAACCAAGAGACCTTATTTAAACAGAAATTACGAATGCATTGTTATTGTGAACAGACGACACAGTGTTATTGTGTGTGTACATTCTTGTGTGTTAGTTGCACGATTACGTAACGACTATAAGGCTCACATACTTAGAACATTTACCAGTACTGCTAATGACATTTTAATGCAACATTTTGGTTTACTTGAGAATACATTCTGGATTTAAAGTACTTTCTGTGAGATACCAGATGACACAGTGGTTTGTTTATGTGACAGCTACACGATTTTATCACGACGCTACTAATGAGTGACAATTTACAATGTTGCTTTTGCGGTGTTTCTGTTTTATATCTGCACAGCTTTTCTGAATTATTCTGGAAAGTAAAACATGTTTTAGTAGTAACTTTTGTGGTATAGCTACAATGAGACAGCCTTTTCCGTAGCACAACAATACGTTACAGCACAGTACTTTCTTCATCATGGCAATAAGCGTAATATTGTTGTTTGTTTGTTTGGGGTATAAAGGGACCAAACTTCAGGGTCAGCAGTCCCTAAGCGTAATAACAAAGATATCTGTACGCTAAACATTTCACTTTTGTTTATCATGAGGTAAGTACATTGACTTCTGCAGAACTTACCTTTCGGAGGACGATAACTACGACACTTCCACAGAGATTATCTTACAACAAGTCGCACAGTTTAGCGCTACAGTACACGTATTTGAGTAATTAATTTTGTACTTAAACATTTATTTTTAAAGATATTTGAAGTACAATGATACAAAGGTTTTCCGTGATACATTTCTTTCCATTGCTGTAATCTTTTACACCTGAGGGTATAATTATGTTAGTCCTCAGGGCGTGCACGCTTACTTTGTGTACCATGTGTGTGCCAAGCACAAGGAGCCCTAGCTAATATGGTATTTGCTTATACAACTTTACACATCGGTACCATATTTCTCTAACCCATAAATTACACAGCTATCTGATCATTTAACTGAGAGATAAACATTCTTTTTTACTACATCAGTGACACATGTTTGCACAATTACACAGTTGGATAACTTCACACTTATGAAATTGTATTTTGTCTGCACTGTGTGAACTGTTCATACTTTTTCGGAACCATTGAGATACTATGAGAGCTTTGAATGATGTATTTGGTAAGGGATCATGATTTTTGAAGTACATTTGAGGTAGATGACTTTATTTAAGGTCTTGAAATTACTGAAAGAAGCTGCGACGATTCTGAGATGTGATTGACCTGTTATGATGTTATTATTACAATGACGATGTGTATTATGCTGTTGAGGTATGTTTATGATCAATAAGCTGAGAATCGTAGTTTAAGAGTTATGAAATGTGTGTAAATGCGTGAATGTATCACAATGCAGGCAAAATTTTTTTTGCAAACTGTTATATTCATAGGATTTTGTTTCTACATATTTGCAACGCAAATTCTCGACCTGTGATATTTTTTATATGAGACTGTCACTGTAGTGCAAACTGGTGTCGTAAATATTTCGGTAAGAAAGTTAAGTGACCTTCACGTAATGCATCATGGGCACCCAGCTGCACGACAGACGCCTGGAAAAAAGCCATTAGTGTGTGCCTTTCAGAGGCATAGGTGGAGAAAAAAGGAGATCATTATCCTCACTATAGACATTTCTTTGTAGAAAGCATCGCAAATATGACACGCTTAAACTTGAAAACATATGATTATACTGTGGAGCTCTTAATTTATGATATATACTAAAATGCCTAATGAAATGATGAGAAACATTTTACATCTATTGTCGTTGTAATTGAGAGATTGCTCATTTTGTTTAATATCTAGTTTCTAGCTGCACTGCAGCATTGGTTATAATAAAATTTAATAGATGTACTAATATCACTATTCTCTGTCTACAGACCCAGTAAAGTATAATTTTATGATCTACTACCAAAAAAAAAACGAGGGAGTGAAAAAAGACATTTCCACTTCACAGGAACTGCATACATAATTTTTGTCAGTGACTTGGTAACTTGTCTGCTAGAGTAAGTTACAGTGATGCATCACTCTAGTGTTAAGATGTGACATAGGTATTAAACATGGCCATTTTTACTGTAATATTTTTTCTGCTTGAGCTTCGCCATGTTTAGGTATAAGTTATTGCATTTGCTGCTGCTGCTTGCCAGGCATAGTGCTACTACATTTGCCTTTGTATTACTCTGTTAAGCCAGTTTTACTAATGATTTATTTTTATTGTTTGCTGCACATTGCCTTATATTAGTTGTAATATTGCAATTAGTCTGCTAAATTTAGATTTCCTGCTGCTAGCTTTGCCAATTTGCATTTTTTCATTGCTGTTTGTGTTAATTGTTTTGTGTTGCTGCATTGTCTCGTCCCTTAGTTTATATATCTGAGCTCAGTAGATTTAAGTTAGCTTAAAATGGGGTAGGCATTGGAAGAAATGCATTGAGAAGCTGTAAGAATATGGTTTGGCCAAAAAAGTATTTTGAAAGAGGATATGAACAAAAAAGTAGGGGTTAGGGATAACAGGTTTAGGTAGGATTTTCTTGGAAATAAATGATGAGGTAAGATAATGGAAAATAAACAATGAGGTAAGAAATATGTGAACATATAAATACAGAAAGCATGCTTGGATAGGATTTTTTTGGTGGAAACAAATGTTGAAATAAGACGAAAGAGCTATGGAATGAAGTTTTGAGTTGGACTGCAGTACCAAATGTTACACTGAAAACAAACCCTGTCATTTCCTCCTGTGTTATTCTGCTAAGAGGTTGTGTACGATTGTTTATTTGTGTTTTTCCTGTCTTTATGTGTCTAACTAATAAGATTTATGTTGTAGAATTTTTCTAGTACTAAGCTTCATTCACTACGATGAGGAATACTTTCATCCTCAAATATAATTTGCGTTAATGATATGTTATTTTCTTTCTAAAGATGTTTATTGACATTATTAATTCTGTTCTGTTTCAATGCTCATATGTGAAATCAATGTTTCGAAAACTATTCTCATCATTTTATTTATTTACTTATGTCATAATTCCTGTAACAATGATGTATCTGTTTATTTCGATTCTTTTGTAAAGCCTGTACTACAAATGTTATCTGTATTGTTATGTTATTTAATGATGTATTTTGTACCTTTGTAATTGTATTCTTATTTTGTAAATTTATAATTGTATAGACACCAGTTAAGTATTATTTCACTGCACACGTTTCTGTTGGTCATAATATATGCACAGTATGTGAGAAGTTGGGACTGTTAGTGCTTGCACGTGTGTTGATAATTCAGCAAGGGACTGGATAACAGCATTGCTGGTTCTAAGGACATTTCAAAAAAATTTTTTATGAGTGCACAAGTGGTGGTTTATGGGCTTGCTATATTGTCCGCAAGACTCTTCGATAGTGATTGTGCACTTGCACAGTCGCAACAGATGGTTTGTCTGGCCGTCTCTACAAGGACTACAGTGGGTCTGCATCTTTGATGACCCACCAATACCATTATTTCTACAAGGACTGCAGTGGGTCTGCACCTCTGATGGCCCACCAATACCATAATCTCTACCAGGACTGCAGTGGGACTGCTCTGTGATGACCTACCTACCAATATTCTTCAAAACTTCGACTGACTCTGCTGTGGGTTTGCTCTGGTGTGGCCCATTACCTGTCTGCATGTCAAGAGTCAGCACTGTCTTTCCGTTGGAAGGACAGCTCTACTTCTTCAAGACTGCATGGAAATCCACTACTTCCGTGTGCATTTTCTTTTACTACTAAGACTTTGAGAAAAAAGAAACACTGCAATTTTACTGTGATGAATGATCAGGACTGTCTTCATGGACTATGAGATAATTTTAGCTTTTGACCAACATTGTATCAATAAGTGTGTGCATTTGATTTCTTTGTTATTGTAATTATGAAAATTTTTTTCAAATCTGTATTGGCCACTGCCCAAAACAATTTGTAAAATTTTTTGTGGGGAGCATGGGGGCTATGTAAGTAGGCTGTTCAGGTTTTTATATTGGTAATGCCACGTAGCGCTCTGTATAAAATCACTGGCTGTGCTGTGTGCAGTCTGTGGCTGGTTTGCATTGTTGTTGGCCATTGTAGTGTTGGGCAGTTGGCTGTTAACAGCGCGTAGCGTTGCGCAGTTGGAAGTGAGCCGCCAGCAGTGGTGGATGTGGGGAGAGAAATGGCGGAGTTTTGAAATTTGTAAGACTGGATGTCATGAACTGCTATATATATTATGACTTTTGAACACTATTAAGGTTAATACATTGTTTGTACTCTATCAGAATCTTTTATTTGCTAACTATGCCTATCAGTAGTTAGTGCCTTCAGTAGTTTGAATCTTTTAGTTAGCTGGCAGTAGACATTTCAATACCTCTGTTACCGCGTCACATGCCCGCAACGCTACTAGGTGGCATCCACCGTCGCGGTGGGCAGTGGTCATATTGGTTTGACTTATCAGTGTATATCAGTGTGAAAACTTCCTCGCAGATTAAAACTGTGTGCCGCACCGAGATTCGAACTCGGGACGTTTGACTTTCGCGGGCAAATGCTCTAGCGTCTGAGCTACCCAAGCACGACTCACGACCCGTCCTCACAGCATTACTTCTGCCAGTACCTCGTCTCCTACCTTCCAAACTTTACAGAAGCTCTCCTGCAGAACTAGCACTCCTGAAAGAAAGGATACAGCGGAGACATGGCTTAGCCACGGCCTGGGGGATATTTCCAGAATGAGATTTTCACTCAGCCGCAGAGTGTGCGCTAATATGAAACTTCCTGGCAGGTTAAAACTGTATGCCGGACATTGACTCGAACTCGGGACCTTTGCCTTTCGCGAGCAAGTGAGTCGTGCTTGGGTAGCTCAGATGGTAGAGCACTTGCCCGTGAAAGGCAAACGTCCCGAGTTCGAGCCTCGGTCTGGCACACAGTTTTAACCTGCCAGGAAGTTTCATATTAGCGTACACTCCGCTGCAGACTGAAAATCTCATTTTGGCTATATCAGTGTACGCTAAGGCCTGCGTGGAATCCATCAAATAAATGTTTTATAGGACCTGTCACCCGGTTACTGTAACTTACTGCGGAAGTTGACCTAGCCTCAGGCCGTCGGTGAGCGACTAGCGAGGCGCACCAGCAGCTGCTGTGTGTGCGGTGCGTGGCGCACGCAGCTCTGCTGGAGGCGCGGTGTTTAGTCTAGCTGGGGCAGGCGAGCTGCCGCTGACCGACCGCACACGCAGATAATTGCGACACGGCCGCGCGGCGCGCCTTTACTGCCGACCGCCGTGTCCTCCGTGCTCCGAATAGAAGCGCTCTCCTGTCGCTCGCTTCTTGCTGGCGACTTAGCACTAAAATTAGATGCTGTCACCCGTTCAGCAGCGGGGCACTTGCAGGATGTGAAGCCCGTAAATAAACACGCAGAAAATTATTTTCCTTGCTTGAAAGCGGACGTTGGTACTGGACGTTCTCATTTCAGAGGAGACGCATTGCACAGTGTAATGAGACGTGCTTTCTGTGACAAGGATGCAATATAAGCTTAACTTCTAATTTTTTTGTGCATAAAGGGTGGCATAATTAATTGTTGTGGGTTTGAACTGGCGACCTGTGGCCGACGTGCCAGCGACGCTAACCATTGCCCTACAGTAATATGCACCTCATCTCACGACTATAAAAAATGTTCAAATGTGTGTGAATTTCTAAGGGACCAAACTGCTGAGGTCATCGGTCCCTAGCCGCGCGGGATTAGCGGTCTTGGCGCTGTAGTCATGGCCTGTGTGGCTGGTCCCGGTGGAGGTTCGAGTCCCCCTCGGGCATGGGTGTGTGTGTTTGTCCTTAGGATAATTTAGGTTAAGTAGTGTGTAAGCTTAGAGACTGATGACCTTAGCAGTAAGTCCCATAAGATTTCACACACATTTGAACATTTCATCCCTCCCTAGACTTTCACACTACTTAAACTAACTTATGCTAAGAACAACACACACACCCATGCCCGAGGGAGAACTCGAACCTCCGGCGGGAGGGACCGCGCAATCCGTGACGTTGTGCCTGAAACCAGGCGGCCACTCCTCGAGGCTCACGACAATATAGAGTGTAACAAAAAAGTAGGTCAAACTTTCAGGAAACATCCCTCACACATACAGGAAGAAAATCTTATGTTGTATTGGCACTGGTTTGTAAATGGTTTACTTCAGTGTTACAGATGGTTTTCTATTTTTCTTCACGATCGCATGAAAGGTGGGAAACAAGTATAAACGCAACGTACCAGCATTACGTGAAACGTTTTCTTACACTTGTCCCATATGGTTACAGCATGAAACAGTTTGCTAAATGAAATGTTCAAAATCCTCTCTGTTAGCAAAGATGCATCCATCAGCCCTTCGTCGCATTGAATCCCTGATGCGCTGATTGTTCCGTGGCGCATTGCGTATTGATTTAAAAGCCCTCCACAATGCGGCACGAAAACTGTAAAACTTGTACCATGGTTACGTACACAAGAGCTCTTAAATTCCCCCACAAATTGGTCGTGCCTCTTCTAGACACCATCATGGAATTCGACTTCAAAAGATTCGGGTAAATCACGGAAAACATCGAAATGTTTGACTATACGGGCTTTTAGGCCCGTCCCGTCAAAATGCAAGTCCCGTTTCTTAACTGCTGTGGTACCTACGCAGTTTCAAAGAAGCATATCTCCAAGTTTCTGTCAGCAGGACAGGGTTCAATGAATACTAGGACATCGTTGTAGAAAAGGGTGGAGCGACATTCGTTCGAAAACAGCGCGTTTTATCCATTCGGCGTACCAGCGACGGCGGTCACGTGCATCTTGGAAAGTGAACTTCACATGGTTTATGGACGATAGAAGCCCACAGAAGTGAAGAAGCGTAGCAGCGAGGGGGCAGATAACTCTACTCAAAGCATTGCAATAGCTAAACCAATTCTCCAAATGCAGCTTGACAACTGGGCATATCCAACCAGGTTTGTGGTTAGGTCAGACATCTCCTGGCGCGTTGTCCTTAACGGAATGTCTTTCTCTGTGTGCCCTGGGAGAGTATAATAGGACCTTTTCTGTTCATGTTACGCAATAATGACGTAGCGGGCAGTATTCACTGAAAACTCATCCTTTTCGCAGTGATGTAATTAAAGCCAGGAAGTTCTCTCAGGTATAGACAAATTACACACGCAGCTCAAGTGATCGACGTTTCTTGGTATTCACATAAGCAATTACTCAGACAGTATACACACAATGGATTCTTCATTTATGTGTCCATATTGTCTATAGTTGATCCATAATTACTGAAGATATTTCATATCCACCTTTGCAACAACCAGCAAATAAGTAATTTAATTAAAAAGCCAGCGTATAAACACTGACTACAAAACGAATAACTCAATACAGAAACACTTCAGTTGCAGGAGTTGTGAATAAATCTACGTTGAGATAACTGACAGAATATTTGACAATACAAACCACTCACCATTTGCAGACCACCTTGAACAGGAATGCTTTAAGCCAAGTACAATATAAAAATATATGAACATAATACAAATCAATAAAGACAGACACCTCTTCATTTTTCAAGGAAACTACCTTAAATACAAAGCAGTAATACCCAATAATCAGATAAATTTGGCACCTAGACAGTACATAAAATAATATGAAAAAACCACGTAATGAAAAAAAAACTCTTCTCTTTTCCCATATCTCTACCTCTCCCCCACTTCATTCCTCCTCTTGCTCCTCACACCTTTCCTCCGACTCACTTTCCATCATTGCAGTGCTCCGCATTTACTGTTCACTCATATTTGTTGCCACCTCCCCCCCCCCCACCCTCCCAGAACATTTGCTCACCCACTTCTCCCACTTACTGTTCAAATCTTCATCTCTATAATTACACCTTCGTTTCTTTTACTCATTATAAAACTACATATTAACTTTATTGAATGAGATAACATACAAGAATTTCAGAGGAAGAGAATGCTTTTAATATGAAGGAAAAACTAACAGTACGATCGGTAACATTAGACGAAACACACGATACACATTTAGCAAGAAAGATACGAACAGTCAGTAGCGTCGGTACACTGTTGTGTTTCGCATAAAGAAATGCATAGTTCTGCAAAGCACTGTGAAATTAGGCCAGAATCAATAGTGCCAAACGAGGGAATATATCAAAACGTGTAAGTAGACGTTACCGTAAGTAACATCGTAAGTAACAGTAAGTAACAGTAACGAACTGTTTTTCGATCTAGAAAGCTAACTAGCTTTTAAATATCTTCCACTGCAGACCCCTATTGATGGTTTATCTCAATAAAATGAAACTCCTTTGGTGACAAAAAAAGGAATTTGCTCTTAGTTGCAAAGACAGATTTGATATACTTTTAAAAATACACTAACACTTTAATCTTTCTCCTGTGGGGCATGTTGTTCCAGAATTAAATTAAAAATAGCTCCTTCCCTCACTTTCCAGTTGGGAAATATGAATGTCATGGACTACAGTGGTATTTTCAGAATTAAATTAAAAATAGCTCCTTCCCTCACTTCTGTCCCGAGTTACGTGTAGGTTCCCCTTGGTTCTATGAAAAATACTGGAATTGGTTTTCTTCTCCCAGGTATTCCCAATTGGAACCAGTAGCTTCTCTTATATTTGGCTGCGAAGTCTCTGACTCTACCTTCAGGTCTAGGGAATGAAAAATTTAATTTTTGTTTCTCAATCAGTCTAGTGGAAAGACTGAAAACTGATTTGTTTAATCGCAGAAAGTGTAATAGAAACATATGCAAATCTTCGTCTCGAAGAAAGAACTTATCTGGTAACTTGAAGAAACGTTTTTAGGGCAGAAAATTCGAATATCTTCCAGAATCACAGATATATCAGTATAGGCCAAACATGTTTTCAGTAATTAGTCCCTGATCTAAAAGGTGTTGCAATTTTTCAGTATCTTGCCAGTGAATTTATGTCTTCCGTTTGATTTAGGTACAAGAACGCATACGAGATATTCAGTTTTTTTATCATGTCTCTTTACTCGCAGATATTTATTTGACCTGACAGTGGGTCATTAAGCGAGCGGTCGAGTGCTATTACGTACTTACATTTCTTGCAGTAGACATCACATTTCTCAATGCTACGTGCAAGCAACTCTAAATCAGTCTAATAGTTTCTTTAAACCTGAATGGGTAGTAAGACAATTCATATTGTCTAAAATTGCCTCTTGTTCCATGTTGACCACTTGAATACGCATACACAACTGTCACACAGAAAATGTGATGTATCAATATTTTGCATCGCAGATGTAATTGAGAATAAGAAAAGCACATAATGACTAATAAGAAACAATTTTGATATACTTTGAGATACTTGACGCATGTACTTAAGGCAGTTAGAGTATGTTTGAAGTAGGTATGATATGGAGAATAAAAAGAAGACTGAAGAAGAAGAACAAAGTGTACGCAGAAATTACTGGTGGTTTGCGTAACAAATACACTTGAAGCACTCGTTTAAACGAACATCACGACATATGCAGTGGGTAAAGGCGAAGAAATGGAAGAGAAACAAAAAGATGACGCTGGAGAGAACTGTGACTAAACAAGAAGGCATTCACGCATTCAAGGATCACTCTTACGCAATAAAGTTAGGTCGGCGAACTTTCATGTATATTGCAAAAGAAAAGGCGATGATTATGAAGAAAGCGTAGAAGACTCAGGCATTTGAAGGTAGTCTAAGGAGCTCTAACGCCCCAAATTCCCCGCACCACAGTAAGAAGGTGGTTTACAAAGAATTCAGGGTTATTCGTAGGTTTTGAATGATGTAATACCGCATTTGGCGGTTAAAAATATTATTTATTGCGACTGCAGTTTCTGAACAGTCACTGTCGACCATTCTGAAAGCCTACAGTCAGCAAATAAAACACGCAGGAGTTAAAAAATTAAACCGACATTAAAAACCTAAAACCTAAAGGTACTCGCGTGGGATGTTGAAATAAAATCTGCAACATTAGGCTTTGACGTGATGGAACATAGTTCCCGTCGATCTGAAACCGACTAGATGTGATCTTGCGAGGTGGCGCAGTGGTTTTCACACTGGACTCGCGTTCGGGAGTGCGACGTTTCGAATCCGAGTTCATCCCCAGAGATTTAGGCTTCCCGTGAGTTCCCTAATTGCTCCAGACAAGCGCCGGAATGGTTCCATTGAAACAGCACAGCCACTTTCCTTCTATATCAGCGGGTAGATTTATACCACCACAGGTATATGGAAGATTGTAACCCATCGTGTTTATAACCCATCCACCACGTTGGCTACACGAGCATTGTATTTCGATCTATATGTGGAGGTTGTTGTTATTTTCATTCAAGTTATTTCTTGTTATTGCAGTAGCTGCATGGCATCTGCTCACAGAGTGTGTGGAACAGAAGGTAGATTTATACCACCACAGATATGGAAGATTATGAGTTAAACGTTACATTGTAAAACGGAAGTGACTTGCCTAGTCGCAGGAAACATCTTAGAACATGAGTGTAACGACACCAAGAAACTTAAATATAAATTTAAAATAGAAGTCCACATACGTAAAACACGCACATACAGGCTTATATGATGTGTCATACCAAGCATGTGATGATCGAATGTAAAACAAACTTAGGAAGCATAAAAACAGATGTTAGTAACAAGTGTAACATGGACCACAATACTTGCAAGACAAACAGCGCACTATTTATAGCTATATCTATTAACACCATCTTGTAAGATGTTTCTGAGACAAAGACTCCCCTATTTTTGAAGTCAATCTACTCATTCAAAATATGTCCTAACTGGTCTCTAAATACCATACAAACAGTTAATTTTATAATCCCCAGAACGTGTGTGTAGCTTGTTTTGTTGGATGCTGTCTCGTATAGTCTTACCTAATGTGTTTGGTGTTTTGTAACTGTCTAGCTAATCTGTTATTCACAGATCCGCTATAGGTAGGGTTGCCGTATATAGCTGTGACCTCGTCGGAACACTTAGAGATGGAGGTGCAGAAATAAAATAAAAAATATATATAATATAATTACTTTTTACTTAGAACACAATTGCAGGAAACTTGCTTCGGCAGAAGTAGTTGGTACAAAACATTTTTCGGATGATTGTGTGATTCTTCGTAGAAAGCTGATGTTTCACAACTGCCTTACCTCCGTGAGCTACTGAGATGAAACAGCTGCAAATATCACACAATGCTTCCTCATCCGTGCGTCCTTCCTTGACAAAAGACCACTCGTTTGTGTAATTATCCGAAAAGTGATACTTTTTCTTTCCATCCATAGCCATTTTTGTAAGCTATTACAGGATAAGGTTATTAACCGGCAACCAGTCGGCAATAACACTTTATCCATCGAAGTAGACGTCAATATACACTTCAGGCCATATACGAGGTGCGGCTAGAAAAAAACCGGACTGATGCTGGAAAAAACATTTATTTACAATTATTTACAATTTCATGTTACCTCCTTCAATGTACTCTCCTCCTCGGTCTCTACACCGCTCCATACGAATTTTCCACTGTTCATAGCAATGCTGCAGATCATTTTCGGTAAGTCCGTACATTACTTCCGTCGCTTTTTCTTTTACTGCTTCAACAGTCTCAAATCTAGTTCCTTTCAAAGCTGACTTGACTTTAGGGAAAAGAAAAAAGTCACAGGGGCCAAATCAGGTGAGTAGGGTGGATGAAATAAGATGGGAATGTTGTGTTTTGCCAAAAACGTCTTCATTGACAACGCACTGTGAGCTGGGGCATTGTCTTGGTGAAGGATCCATGACTTTTTTCTCCACAAATCGTTCCGTTTTCTCCGTACTCGCTCACGTAGGATAGCCAGGACGCTAATGTAGTAATGCTGATTCACTGTTTGTCCCTCTGGTACCCAATCAATGTGCACAATCCCTTTGATGTCAAAAAAAAACAATCATCATTGCCTTGAATTTCGATTTTGACATTCGTGCTTTTTTTTGCCGTGGAGAACCAGGAGTTTTCCAATGCATCGATTGGCGTTTAGTTTCGGGATCGTAAGTAAAAAACCACGATTCATCGCAAGTAATAACATTTTGTAAGAAGGTGGGATCACTTCCAATGTTTTCCAGGATGTCAGAACAAATCATTCTTCGGCGTTCCTTCTGTTCAATTGTGAGACACTTTGGAACCATTTTTGAACACACTTTGTTCATGTTGAAACTTTCATGAAGAATCTGCCTAACACTTTCCTTGTCAACTCCTGTTAACTCAGACACTGCTCTGATTGTTAAACGGCGATCTTGTCGAACAAGTTTACCGATTTTTTCAATGTTTGCATCAGTTTTTGCTGACAATGGTCTGCCAGTGCGAGTGTCATCACTGGTGTCTTCGCGGCCATCTTTAAATCGTTGAAACCACTCAAACACTTGTGTTCGCGATAAACAATCATCGCCGTACACTTGTTGTAACATTACAAACGTTTCACTTGCAGATTTTCCTAGTTTGAAACAAAATTTGATGTTAACACGCTGTTCTTTCTGTACACTCAACATTTTCCGACGCACAGACAAAACGTCAACTACTTAAAACAGACGCCACGGGCAGACTGAGTGCAGGAGGCAGATGAAACTCGAGCAGTAGGCGGAGCGAGAGTCACGTGACAGGCCACGCGACTTTCAGACTTATTGCATTCGTTTTATTGTTTCACCAGTACTAGTCCGGTTTTTTTCTAGCCACACCTCGTATATCCACCGGAAACGCTTCAGACATTACTAACTATCACTATTTGTTCGTATAACGTATAGAAAGAATCGTCGTATCAGATCGCTATTCAAATGGGAACTGCCTGATTCTTCTGCGTGACGCTGCATGCGTGGTTCCAATCCCGTACAAGCTCGTAAAAATATTTTGCAAAATCTGGACAAAATTGGATCTTGTCGGGATGTTGGGACAAGAAGGTCCATTACAGTGACGGTCCCGATATGTCAGAATAGATGGCAACCTTGGCTATAAGGTACAGACTTGTTATTATTTTTAATCTCGTCTTGATTCTGCAAAGTTATCTCATCGGTTGCATTTTCCTATGTAATTGTGCACCAAACATTTTATGTATAATTTACATTTGAAGCCGTTGGTCACTGCTACACGTTTCAGGATCCCGAGTTCTTTGCCAATTTCGTTCTGCTCGAAAAGAAGACTGATTAATCTGTGGATCGTAGAATGGGTTTCGACATCCCTAGTAAGTACCCTGATGTTTTCAGTTTAAAAGCTCTGTCATTTAACTTTTTAACAGTAGAGTATTTTATTTGGTGACTCTTTGCTTTCAAAATGGCTCTGAGCACTATGGGACAACATATGTGGTCATCAGTACCCTAGAACTTAGAACTACTTAAACCTAACTAACCTAAGGACATCACACACATCCCCATGCCCGAGGCAGGATTCGAACCTGCCACCGTAGCGGGCACGCGGTTCCAGACTGAAGCGCCTAGAACCGCACGGCCACACCGGCCGGCTCTTTGCTTTCAGAATAGTTGATAATGACCATATGTCGAAATTTCAGTTGTAATAAATAATATTCTTGACAGCCAAATATAGATTGACTTCATTCGATAATTACACTAAAGCCCTGGACCCAGTCCACATCAAAATTCGTTATTCGGAAATACCTCCGTTGTTTCTGAAGACAATGTACGAAAACTATAGAACAGACAAATACATATTTCAATCAGTGGGCAGAGCACCTCTTGCAGTTTTAACTCACATTACTGGTGCTCAATAAGGGCACCGTTTGTGACGCGGCAAACGTTAAAAGGTGCTTATAATTATTAGCCGTATGAAAATAAGTGAAGAAAGCGCTTTTCCTTCGAATGTTGAAGCCTAAGCTTCGCCAAGTATGAATAAAATATGAAGTAAGAGCTCTAGCTTGTGGGGACAAACCAGAAAACGAAGCTTTTACTTCGCTTTGAGTTCTGGCTTCGGCATTAGATAAATTGTACGAATAAAGGGAAGCTCTGAATAATTCTGGAAGCTATAGTTCCAAAAATGTGAAGGCTGGTCAGCAGTAAAGTCACATTTTGCAGAGTGCCCAACCAGCAGCATGTACGTATACGCCTCGAAAAATGTGAAACAGACGACGTCGATGTCAGCGTGGAGGGCGCTGCAAAACTCTATATCGTCCCAATGAAGAAAATGTTAAGTGGACTGCGAATCATTTTCGTCTAAATACAGAGGAAACCAGAGGTTACAGACATATTTTCCGTATGTAAGCTGATCCAGGATTACAGTCCGACACAGCAGAAGAAACTGGGATCCGTCAAAGTATAGTGAGTAAAACATTGACACGTATTTCTGAAAGCATAATGGAAAAACCTGACTTGTGGATCAAAATTCCGTCGTCGCAACATGATGCGACTGAGGCAAAAAACGAGTGGCTCGAAAGATGTGAATTTCCAGGTGTTATTGGTATAACTGACTACACGCACGTGCGAATTCCGAAACCTACCCAGCATGGCGGCAAACACAGTATATCGATAGGATGGGATACTTAATTACAGATGTGGAGGATACATGCAATGTAAAGGAACATTCCACTACCCCTGAGGCTAAATGGCCCGGGTCAATAGACGACTATCTAATATAGAGAAATCCAAGCGTATGAGAAATGCGAAGTGAATTTGTGTGTTCTTTTGGGTGGTGAAGACTATGACCTAGAGCTCTGGTATATGATACTCCATCGTAATTCAACAGAAGAGAGTCACAAATCATTGCAACAAGGTTTTAAAAAAGGAGAGGGCCGTGATGAGGTGGTTCCCTTTTTTTCAGGATGTGTGTAGAGTTTCCTTATCAGAAGTTCTAGTAATTGTGGCTTACTTCTGTGCAGTGCATAGTCTGCAACCCCATGTGGTATCACCCGTGAAAATTACGACGTAGGAAAAAACAAACTATAAAACACCTTTAACATTACAAAATGTATTTTGTTTGCTTTTTTGTCTAAAACTGACATGGTGAGACCGTGGCTGTGTACAATTAATGTAGGTTAATTGTTACAGAGAAGAAAACAGCAACCAGCCACTATTAATACTGCCATTTATTTAGGTAAGTACCATGACCACTTAACCTCACATATTTATTTACGCTGTATTTTATCGTTTGGAGGTTAGTTATTTTCATGTGCTGTATATATTTAGGAATATTCGAAAAATACAATCCTGCAACTTCGCAACAAATTCGCACGGAATTTTCGACTAAGTACCTCAACCACTTAAGCTCACATAATTGTTTACGTTGTATTTCATCGTTTGGAGGTTAGTTATCTTCACATAGGGCGCTTCTAACACTGTTTTCTACCGTAGGGCAACAACACACCAAAAATATTTCGCCACAGTGGAATAATAAAAATCGAAAACGGACGATAATATAAAGTTTATCTTGAAAATCATGTGAACAGCCGTCTGATGATGAACTTGCCAGTTCGAAACTGGTAACGGCGCTAATTACCTAAATAAATAGCAGTATTAATACTGGCTGGTTGCTGTTTTCTTCTTTGTAAGAATTAACCCACATGTAGTTTGTTTACCTCGCGTCAAAATAAGTACTAGTAATACACCAGTTTATGTTTTAATTTATCTGGAATGTTTTTCATTATAAGATTCACATTTCCTTGTAGAAGGCTGTAAAGCTTCTTCTCCCAAATATTTAAAGAATCCCGTTTGTTTCATATTGTGTACCTACGTGGTTTCCTTTTTAGCCTAATGTTCGTGTTACTGATTTGCTATAGCAGCTGTCTTCTGTCTGTGTGCTGAAATTAGCTTCAAATAAGTGTATTACTTTCTAAGTTACTTCTTCTTTCCTTCTTTTTGCTTCCGGAAGTTGTGATTCCTCTAATTATTCGTGATACGTTTCTACCACCTTGGTTAAAAACACCGTTGCGGTTTCTGTACATACCGAGCTATATATGAATCGGATCAGGACGTCTTCAGTCGACAAGTCACATAAGCTCACTAACGACAAATAGAGAGAAGGGAAGGTTGCTGACAATGCAGGGAAAACAGATCTCTACAGTTAAGTCGGCGGAAGTTGATACCTGACAGCTAGCATCTTTGTTGTCAGCTTTCAAGTATGAAGCGCAAACGGCTGCAGGCGAAAACATTATCCATCTATAGAACTGCGACAACACAGAGGTGTTGCTATAGAAACGTTTACAAAAAAGCTTAAAACGACTGGTTGTAACAGGCGCGCGAAGCTGCTGCGCCCAGCCCACTGCAACTGTCACATATCTTCTAACAGCGACTTGACTGTAGTAGCTTTTGCTTTTGTGTTGGAAGTAATAAAAAAATGGTTCAAATGGCTCTGAGCACTATGGAACTCAACTGCTGAGGTTATTAGTCCCCTAGAACTTAGAACTAGTTAAACCTAACTAACCTAAGGACATCACAAACATCCATGCCCGAGGCAGGATTCGAACCTGCGACCGTAGCGGTCTTGCGGTTCCAGACTGCAGCGCCTTTAACCGCACGGCCACTTCGGCCGGCGTTGGAAGTAATAGGTAGGAGAATAAGCTAAAGGCTGTTCATACAACCGCTAGCACACTGGACTCGCATTCGGGAGGACGACGGTTCAATCCCGCGTCCGGCCATCCTGATTTAGGTTTTCCGTGATTTTCCTAAATCGCTCCAGGCAAATGCCGGGATAGTTCCTTTGAAAGGGCACGGCCGACTTCCTTCTCTGTCCTTCCCTAATCCGATGAGACCGATGACCTCGCTGTCTGGTCTCCTTCCCCAAACAACCCAACCCAACCCAACCCCCCATACAACCGCTTTGCATACAAGTAAATGCTGTGGCTTCTGCTATTATCTTTCTAGCGTGTGCTTCAGTTTTATCTATACTGCCCAATAAACTCACTGCTGCTGCTACCCGGGAAGGTACAATGA
Organism: Schistocerca nitens; assembly: GCF_023898315.1. Lineage (NCBI taxonomy): Eukaryota > Metazoa > Arthropoda > Insecta > Orthoptera > Acrididae > Schistocerca > Schistocerca nitens. The sequence goes on along the minus strand of NC_064614.1, from coordinate 534,909,239 downwards.
CAGCAGCCATTTTGCAGATCGGTCCATTGGACAGCAAATCAGCAAGTTATAAACTAATTCGATGCAACAACATATTAGGACACGCCTGCCCCCCAGTGGTGGGCTCTGAAACTACGACACGTCGAGTAGTTATTTAGTTAGTTGATTCCATTTATCAATCTCACATCTCACGGTAACCGTTATGAATGAATTAAGTTTTTTTTTTGCTTACATTTTTTTTACCTACACCATTCCCTTAAATGGCACAAAATGTATGTACCGTATTATACCGACAGATTTATCTATTCCTATTCAAGAATTCATCTATGGTATAGAAGGAGTTGTCAAGGAGATGTGATTTCAATTTATTTTTGAAACTATTACTGATCGCTATCAGACATTTTATTTCATATTGTAATTTGTCGAAAAATTTTACAGTGGCATATTTTACCCCATTCCGTGCGAAAGACAGGTTAAGTAGAGGATAGTGTCTTTCTTTCTTCTGTTGTTTTTAAACTGATCCGTATTGTTGAGAACAAATTTCATTTCTGAGTAGATGTGCTGTGAGGCTGTTGTAAGAATTCGTAACCTTGTAAACTGATGCCTACAAGATGTGCCACTATGAACACATTATTCTAACCACTTTCTTTTGAGCAGTGAATACTTTTTGCCTAAGTGTTGAGTTACTCCAAAATATTATTCCGTATGACATCAGACTGAAAGTATGCGAAGTATGTTGGCTTACAAATTTCTATATATCCTCAAAATTGGCAATTATTCTGATTTTAAAAGTTCTTGTACCTAGTCGCTTCAGGAGATCCAAAATATGAATTTTCCAATTAAGATTCTCATCTATATGTACAACGAAAAACTTAGTATGCTCTATCCTGGCTACTGACTTCTGTTTATATGTTATATTTACTGAAGGAACCATACACCTTTCAGTAGAAAATTGGATGGACTTTGGTTTTTCAAAGTTCAGAGCCAGCCCATTCGCAGGAAACCAATCAATAACGTTTCCAAAGATGTTATTTGTATCATTTTCTATTGGAGTTTCTTTTACTGGATTGATAACGATGCTTGTGTAACCAGCAAACAGTGTCAGTTTAGCTTCTTCTTTCAGGTAAGAAGGGATCTCATTCATATATACCAAGAACAGAAGGGGACCCATGCTCGAGCCCTGTGAAACACCTAATGTAATTTTTCCACATTTAGATGAAGTGGAAAACTTCCTTATATCACGTAAACCACACATAGAAACTTTTTGTTTTCTATTCTGCAGATATGGCTTAAACCATTCATATGCTGTTGCACATATTATTCCGTATTACGAATGGAAACATGGATGTCTTGTAGCTTCCGCGCAGTTTTCTTCTGAAACCTCAGAGATACTTATGAATAACCCTGTACATGCTGCTGTCACGATGTGTAGACAAGGCTGGTGGTGACGGACGAGATTCGCTTCACCTTGTCCTAACCCGATGGCCTCATACCTGCTGAACCCTCCCGTGGCGAACAGCCATCTGGCATCCTCCTTCCTTGAGACCAAGGAAGGCAGTGCAGCTGTTGAATTCAAGTGGGAAGATACAAAAACGTAGAAATGTCTCGAAAACTACATTTCAACTGAATTTTAAGCAAGGGAAAAAACAGAGATCAATCTACCTTAAGTGAATGTTTGGTTACGAAAAAGAAATAAAAAGGAAAAACTGAGAATGGTGAGGTAGCTCATCTTTTTAAAACGTCTAGTTAAGGTAGCACAGCCATATGATTATCAGACGTGTGAGTAGGAAGAAGGGAGGAGCCCAAAATGACAATAAATCTGGATTCCTGATATCAATCGTTTTTCTGAGAAATGGTTGTTAGTCGAGCAATGCTATGTACATTGGTCTACGAAAGGCGCACGCATGCCGTTGCGGTACTATAATATAACGACAGAAACTAGAGAGAGAGAGCGGAGGCGTACCGTTGCGTGGTGAGCCGCCGCTAGCGGGGCAGAGTGAGGCGGCTTAGCGGCGCGGTGTACGGCGGTGTGTCCAGGCCGCGGCGGTAATCGCATCCCCGGAGCCGCAAGACGGCGCGTGCGCCAGCCAGATAAGGCTCTATCACGCGTGCGCAGCCGGCCCGGGCGCGCCTCTGTTGACTCTGATGGGATCCCGGATTAAATCATTGACAGGCAGATGTCATATTGGGCGCCGCGCCCGCCCCACATATTGAGTTATTCATTACTGACAGTTGTCCAAATAGGTTTTAGTGGCCGTAATAAAAGTTAACGCCCCGCCAGCCGCTTCCTCCGCGCCGCCTGTGACGGCCATCAAACGCGTCACGCCCGCCTCTCGCCTCGCAGCGATTTGATGGAGACGGAGCGCAGTGCCCCTCCCTTCCCCTTACTCCGGCACACGCTGAATTTCGTCTCGTGCGTGGTCAGTGCTTCTTCTCGTCCATTCGACACCTACTCTGTAGTAAAATGGGCATTTCTTACTTATTTTGCATTTACATCCATACTCCGCAAACCGCTGTAAATGCCTGGCAGAGATTACTTCCCACTGTGCCACGTATTTGGGTCTCTTCCCGATCCATTTTCGTATGGATTGCAGAAAGAATGACGGTTTAAATGCTTCTCTAGGCGCCGCACTTAGCCTAATATAGTCTTAACAGACCTATGCGGGAATCATACGTAGTGGCTTGTAGCATAACCCTATATTCCTTACTTAATGCCGTTTCTGGACACTTTGTAGCTATTCTTTCGCTGGTTGGCTGACGTACGTCTTCAGACATTTTCCGGTTCGGGTTTTTTCTACATCTGGATGAAGCTCTACCTGTGGTCAAACAGACTTTCGGTAATTCGTGCTCTCCTTTTTTGCATCTGTTGAAAGTCCTTTATCACTCCTATTCGGTATTGGTCCAACATATTTAAGCAATATTTTAACGTGTTGGGTACAGGCGATTTGTGCCGTGGTATTTACAGATACAAAACAACACTTTTATAACAATAAGCATGGGTTCTCCATACGCTGCGTCCTGTAGCATAACCCTAAATTTATTACTTAATGCGGTTTCTTGAAACTTTGTAACTATTCTTCCGCTGTTTGGTCGACGTCCGTCTCCACCCATTTTCCGGTTCAGGTTTTTTCCTGCGTCTGGATGACGCTCTTCCTGTGCGCACACGAACTAGCGGTAATTCGTGCTGTCCTTTTTTGTGTATGTTGAAAATTCTCTGTCACTCCCATTCGGTACTGGTCCCATACATTTAAGGAAAGTTTTAATGTGGTGGGTATCGGCGATTTAGGCAATGGTATTAACAGATAGAAAACTGTACTTTTATAACCATTTCTGTAGGTTCTCAATTTGGAAGGAGTAATTAAATATGTTAACTTGTTGATAATTCGCCCCTCTCTTTCATGATAATTCGGTCTGTACTCTGATACGTAACTGCCGATTACACAGGTTTTCGTTCAAGTCATAAAAAATGGCTGCATATATTCTGACCCAGTTGTATACTTGCCCAATTTTGGTACTGGTAAAACATTCTTCAGACTGATTCCTTTTTTCTACTTCTTGAATTGTGCATGAGCTCTTTGATATATCTAATTTTAATGGCTCCATACCTTGCTGGCGTTCTCATTTTTCCGTCATGAAACCACACTAATCTATTGCAATGCGTATTTCCTTGAGTCGATAGATGTTTCCCCCTTTTATATAAATAATTATCTGATTATTTGTTGCCGGCCGCGGTGGCCGAGCGGTTCTTGGTGCTTCAGTCCGGAATCGCGCGACTTCTACGGTCGCAGGTTCGAATCCTTCCTCGGGCATGAATATGTGTGATGTCCTTAGGTTAGTTAGCATTAAGTAGTTCTAAGTTCTAGGGGACTGATGACCTCAGATGTTAAGTTCCATAGTGCTCAGAGCCATTTGAACCATTTTTTTTTATTATTTGTTGTTTCCGTAAACGAAATCAAACGTACCTACAAACGCAAAATCAAAATGATTGAATTAGCTCGTTTTTATGAGTAATAACGTATTCAGACCAGATGAAATACATGTGTCACATTAAAGGGTGGCCAACAGACCCATACATACACAGTGTACCCTCTTATGATGGCAAAGCGGAAGTGCACTCTCAAGACTATCCTAAGCACCTTGCAACTAGGTTGCAATTCAGCTCTGGAAATTGAGTGAGTACCCGGTTTACCACATCCTATACATTTTCAATTGACGACAGATCTGGTGATCATCCTATCCTGGGAAATTGTTGTACACCATCAAGATCACATTGCGTTGCAGCAGCAGTTTCGAGAAGCGCACTGTCCTGCTGGAAAAGGCACATCACCTTCCTGTTGAAGAAGTGCTACTGGCATGGGGATAACAACCTCTGCGATGTAGCAGGCGCTGGTTACACTGACCTGGAGAAACGCAAAATGTTACATCGAGTTGTAACTGATGGGTCTCCAAACCTTGAACCCTGGGGTGGGACGGAGACTGGGGTGGGACCCGTGTATCGTTGGTGAGTACAGTTTGCAATAGACCGCTCACCTGGTCTACGCTGTACACGTGTACGTCCATCACCCTCCTACAGATGAACCTGTTTTCATCACTGAAGGCAACAGAGCACCATTCGCTTCTCCAGACAACTCTTTCGTGACACCAGAGCAGCGGTGCTGGTCAGTGTCGTGGTGTCAGCTGTAGCCTGGACAGAGGCACACGCGATGTTAATCCTGGTACAAGCAGACGGTTCCTGATGCTCCTTGGAGCAACATGTGGACAGATTTTTTCCGTGAATACTCTCACAACGCCTCCGTCTCGATGTGAGTATGTATTGCGTGGACGTCCAGAACCCGATCAACAGGCGTGGGAATGTTCCACAGGCAACATCTGAAAGCAGTGAAACACCTGAGGTACTTTGTGCCTAAGATATGCCGCAACGCGTTGATACTTCCATCCAGCTTCCTGAGTGCCCATAACGCGATCCTATTCAAGCGGCGGAAATTGTTCAACAGGAGTACGCACTCCTCGGTAAGGCGTGGTTGTACACACTGCTCACCTCTAAACTCGGCGCAGTTTCTGACTGCAGAGTCAAAATAGATTGATACAGAAAGGGCTCCAGAGCGCCATCTGATCGCAAGTAGCCGTGACAAATGAAACACTAGCACTACAACTCCTCAGAATGCACATATTTCAAGCTGTTGCCAATGATCACAGTCCACTGAGAGTGTTGCATTTTCTTCTATCACTGTATAAAAATAGGATAAAACTGCAGATGTGGGTGTATGTATATACACTCCTGGAAATTGAAATAAGAACACCGTGAATTCATTGTCCCAGGAAGGGGAAACTTTATTGACACATTCCTGGGGTCAGATACATCACATGATCACACTGACAGAACCACAGGCACATAGTCACAGGCAACAGAGCATGCACAATGTCGGCACTAGTACAGTGTATATCCACCTTTCGCAGCAATGCAGGCTGCTATTCTCCCATGGAGACGATCGTAGAGATGCTGGATGTAGTCCTGTGGAACGGCTTGCCATGCCATTTCCACCTGGCGCCTCAGTTGGACCAGCGTTCGTGCTGGACGTGCAGACCGCGTGAGACGACGCTTCATCCAGTCCCAAACATGCTCAATGGGGGACAGATCCGGAGATCTTGCTGGCCAGGGTAGTTGACTTACACCTTCTAGAGCACGTTGGGTGGCACTGGATACATGCGGACGTGCATTGTCCTGTTGGAACAGCAAGTTCCCTTGCCGGTCTAGGAATGGTAGAACGATGGGTTCGATGACGGTTTGGATGTACCGTGCACTATTCAGTGTCCCCTCGACGATCACCAGTGGTGTACGGCCAGTGTAGGAGATCGCTCCCCACACCATGATGCCGGGTGTTGGCCCTGTGTGCCTCGGTCGTATGCAGTCCTGATTGTGGCGCTCACCTGCACGGCGCCAAACACGCATACGACCATCATTGGCACCAAGGCAGAAGCGACTCTCATCGCTGAAGACGACACGTCTCCATTCGTCCCTCCATTCACGCCTGTCGCGACACCACTGGAGGCGGGCTGCACGATGTTGGGGCGTGAGCGGAAGACGGCCTAACGGTGTGCGGGACCGTAGCCCAGCTTCATGGAGACGGTTGCGAATGGTCCTCGCCGATACCCCAGGAGCAACAGTGTCCCTAATTTGCTGGGAAGTGGCGGTGCGGTCCCCTACGGCACTGCGTAGGATCCTACGGTCTTGGCGTGCATCCGTGCGTCGCTGCGGTCCGGTCCCAGGTCGACGGGCACGTGCACCTTCCGCCGACCACTGGCGACAACATCGATGTACTGTGGAGACCTCACGCCCCACGTGTTGAGCAATTCGGCGGTACGTCCACCCGGCCTCCCGCATGCCCACTATACGCCCTCGCTCAAAGTCCGTCAACTGCACATACGGTTCACGTCCACGTTGTCGCGGCATGCTACCAGTGTTAAAGACTGCGATGGAGCTCCGTATGCCATGGCAAACTGGCTGACACTGACGGCGGCGGTGCACAAATGCTGCGCAGCTAGCGCCATTCGACGGCCAACACCGCGGTTCCTGGTGTGTCCGCTGTGCCGTGCGTGTGATCATTGCTTGTACAGCCCTCTCGCAGTGTCCGGAGCAAGTATGGTGGGTCTGACACACCGGTGTCAATGTGTTCTTTTTTCCATTTCCAGGAGTGTATATACGTACCATATGTGAGTGTGTGGCTAGGAAGGTGAACGATTTCTCAGGACATTACGGCGTACGAAAGCGATATAGGAAGTTATACAATTTCTTTCTTTCTTTGTCTGAGCCTTGTTACGCAGTTACGCAGGGTCGGCCACGGTTAATCGGATGTGGCGTGGTAATTTGAAGGGGTGGCCGGACGCCCTTCCTGCCGCCACCCCCTACCCCCAGGAAGGAAGTAGTGTACCCCAGCTCTCTGTGTCTAATGTAAGCCATGGAATAGTGCGAATGTGTTTCAGATGTCTGCGAGTCGTGTAACTGAGGCAGAACGTGGGGACCAGCCCGGTATTCACGTAGGGGGATGTGGAAAACCGCCTAAAAACCACATCCAGGCAGGCCGGCACACCGGCCCTTCGTCGTTAATCCACCGGGCGGGTCGATCCGGGGCCGGCGCGCCTACCCGAGTCCAGGAAGCAGCGCGTTAGCGCTCTCAGCTACCCTGGCGGGTGCAGGCAGTTATACAATGTTCAGTATGATTTACTCTGAATTTGGTTGTAATTGTTGTTACGCGGCGGCTTGTTGCCAAACTGTCATGCAACGTATTTCATAATGTTATGTGCACATCCCCTTAGTCAATGTAGTCGACCCTTTTACGCTGCAACAGAACAGCAGACAATGTTCAGTACTATCAGCGAATGTAAAGGTAACTGCTTCTTATCTCCCCTACCTTTTATTATGATAAGGGGCCTATTATTTTATGTAGCCTCCTGGGTGGCTTGGGCAACATTGAAGTTTCTCGTAAAGAACCAGGAGGGGCTATAAACGGGTTCAGAGCTGAGGATTCTCCTTCAGAGCAGTTAGACAGCACGTAATTCGTTTTGGTACACCTTTGCACACTTGGCAGCCCAAGTGCCGGCCTATATGTCGTAAAACTCCACTGTACAACACCTAAAAAAATCCTTTTGAGAAGTTAGCGTGTGTAGCCAGGTGCAGATGAGAGAACGGGAGAAGCATGGGGTGTGACATTACTCTGCGATCTCAGCATAAAAGAATGTTAGTTTAAAATCCTTGCAACGGGCTCTCTAATTGGCTCACAATAATTATTTCTGTGAAACATATGCTAGCCCATCAGTGCCTATGTTTACACCGTTCAACAGGCCAGACTGGAATCCTGTCATTGAGTGGGAGAGATTTTCTGCCTTCTCCCCATGCCACACCATCGACGGTTAATCGTGACAAAATCCGCAAGAGTGGAGTTTGTTTAACTTCCTTAAAAAATTATTGTTGGATGGAACTCACAATATCTGCTGCACTTGGATGGCGAGATTCCTACATTAGCAGAAACAGCCGACTTCCAGAGAGTTAAGTCAGGGGACACTTGCAGACAGACGATCAAGGAGTAAAGACTTTCTGGAGGGCGACCGATGAGATGAGACTGGCGGTCGTTCAAAAAGTATGTCTCCTCTTAAGTACAGAGTGCACAGAGCAAGCTGGACTCAAAATTTTCCAGCCGTTACCCCGCCGCTATCGACGTTCACGCTGTATGAGAGTGTTTAAGAACTACCCAGCGATGCAATCACTGAGTAGAGGGGGGAAGTGATGCTAGTTAACTATCAACATGGGATAAGTGAATAGCTGTAACGTTTGCAGCCAGGCACTTGTATCCACGACGAACGTTGGCGATTCTACTAGTGTTAGTACTTATTTATCCCGATTCTTTCTTTAATTACCTACAGTCATTAACAATATATGCAGCTTAGTTTCATGATTTAACTTTTATCGCTTTCACTCACATGTGCTAAGGCTACAATTTGTAATCACAATCCCTTATCCATTTCTTAAATGTTCATTTTAACCACTTACAGTCATTAACCATATCTACAACTTCTTTTCATGATTTTCCATTTATTGTGTTTACCCGCATGTGCTAAGATTATATTTCACAATCACAATCCCTTACTCATTTATTAAAAGTTCCCGTACTTATCTCAGTGGGTCGTTCATTTGTTACAGTGACCGCTTGTTTCTGTTGTAGACAGACGTGTCCTTTCATTAATGTACCGAAGTGTGATGTGGTACCGGTTGTTCTAAGCTTGATTGGGCACCCCAAATATTTTTACTCGTAAAACGTTTCCATTGCGTGAGATTGTACTTTTCTTAAATTTATATGATGTTATGGGTAGCGTCCCCACCCTGTAGATCACAAGCGATCGGACAACAGCATGTTAGGGATATGCTAAACAGCTCGGTCCAAACCTCACAATGCCATCGGGACTGTCACCGCTCGGAGTAGCACTCTAAGAACTGTGGATTCGACAATAACATCGCTCGTTTTCGATTATATCTGCTTCTCAGCTTCATCCCAAACCCACAAAATGACCTGTAGTTTCGTTGAACGCACAGTACTTTTTCAAAAATGATTCAAATGGCTCTGAGCACTATGGGACTTAACTTCTAAGGTCATCAGTCCCCTAGAACTTAGAACTACTTAAACCTAACTAACCTAAGGACATCACACACATCCATGCCCGAAGTAGGATTCGAACCCGCGACCGTAGCGGTCGCGCGGTTCCAGACTGTAGCGCCTTTAACGGCTTGGCGTACTTTTTCAATTTAGTAAGTCATATGCGTACCAAGTTTTATTAAAATTTATTCAGTGACGTGGAGAAGCAATCACCTTGAGTGAAAAGTTTGTAGAAAACTGCTACATCTACATCTACATTTATACTCCGCAAGTCACCCAACGGTGTGTGGCGGAGGGCACTTAACGTGCCACTGTCATTACCTCCTTTTCCTGTTCCAGCCGCGTATGGTTCGCGGGAAGAACGACTGCCGGAAAGCCTCCATACCTCGGGAGGTATAAGTAGGGGGAAGCAATATATTCGATACCTCATCCAGAAACGCACCCTCTCGAAACCTGGACAGCAAGCTATGCAGAGCGCCTCTCTTGCAGAGTCTGCCACTTGAGTTTGCTAAACATCTCCGTAATGCTATCACGCCTACCAAATAACCCTGTGACGAAACGTGCCGCTCTTCTTAGGATCTTCTCTATCTCCTCTGTCAACCCGACCTGGTACGGATCCCACACTGATGAGCAATACTCAAATATAGGTCGAACGAGTGTTTTGTAAGCCACGTCCTTTGTTGATGGACTACATTTTCTAAGGACTTTCCCAATGAATCTCAACCTGGCATCCGCCTTACCAACAATTAATTTTAGATGATCATTCCACTTCAAATCGTTCTCCCAGATATTTTACAGGAGTAGCTACTACCAGTGTCTGTTCCGCTATCATATATTCATACAATAAAGGATCCTTATTTCTATCTATTGCAATACATTACATTTGTCTATGTTAAGGGTCAGTTGCCAGTCCCTGCACCAAGTGCCTATTCGCTGCAGATCTTCCTGCATTTCGCTGCAATTTTCTAATGCTGCAACTTCTCTGTATACTACAGCATCGTTCGCGAAAAGCCCCATGGAACTTCCGACACTATCTACTAGGTCATTTACATACATTGTGAAAAGCAATGGTCACATAACTCTCCCCTGTGGCACGCCAGAGGTTACATTAACGTCTGTAGACGTCTCTCCATTGAGAACAACAAGCTGTTTTCTGTTTGCTAAAAACTCTTCAATCCAGCCACACAGCTGGTCTGATAATCCGTAGGCTCTAGAAACTGCTGCCACTCATGTGATTGCTGTTTAGGAGAATCTGACACAGCGTAAGGGCAAAATGTTCAAGAACAGTTATATGTGCCAACTGATACTTACCAGAAACGATTGTTTAGCTAATGCGAGTCATTTCGTAACTTGACTGTCAGGTTAGATGTAGCCTATTGTTGGCCACTCTGACTTCAGTTGTAAGTCCACACTTTTATCTACAACTACTTGTGCCGAAGGAATTGTATCCTACAGCCACAAACCGAACTTCATTGTAACCACTGTAACCCCATGTGCTCTGGCTACCTAAGGGCATGTAGTCATAAGATGTTCAAGAACGAGACAAATGAGTTCACTGTTAAAATGCCGGGGCGACCTGTTTGGGGTTGCTGTAGGTGCGAACACGTTTCTTGGTCTTCTTTCGCAGTCGGGCGGGCTCCCTGTAACGAGTACCTAATGGTCTCCGCAGTCTTAATTGGCCAGAGAGAGCGACGTAACGAGCGGCGGGGAAGCCGCTCCGCCGCAGCCGCGGCCGCCCGTCGCGCTGTTTATAGTTTTTAATAAAGGCGGCAGGCGCCCGCCAGCCCGCCGCCCGCATATCTTCATTTGCGCGCTCCTCGCCGCCGCAGCCCCGCTGAAAATCTGCCCACCCAGCCTCGCTCCACCGCCCTCGCCACACAGCGAAAGTGCCTACTCGTTAATGATGAAGAAACAATGCCATCTAAACAGGTACTATGCGGGAGAACATTTAATGCCGCTGTTCACTTCGTTTGCGTTTATTCTGCCCAGTGCGAGCCGAATATGAACATAGGGCCAACAGCGGTTGGAGGAAAACTTAAACGCGAGGTTATTTGAGGCACAGGTCCGTTCGTCAAGGTTCGACATCTACATCTACATCCATACTCCACAGGCCACCTGACGGTGTGTGGCGGAGGGTACCTTGAGTACCTCTATCGGTTCTCCCTTCTATTCCAGTCTTGTATTGTTCGTGGAAAGAAGTATTGTCGGTATGCCTCTGTGTAGGCTCTAATTTCTCTGATTTTATCCTCATGGTTTCTTCGCGAGATATACGTAGGAGGGAGCAATATACTGCTTGACTCCTCGGTGAAGGTATGTTCTCGAAACTTCAACAAAAGCCCGTACCGGGCTACTGAGCGTCTCTCCTGCAGTCTTCCACTGGAGTTTATTAATCACCTCCGTAACGCTTTCGCGATTACTAAATGATCCTGTAACGAAGCGCGCTGCTCTCCGTTGGATCTTCACTATACCTTCTATCAACCCTATCTGGTACGGATCCCACACTGCTGAGCAGTATTCAAGCAGTGGGCCAACAAGCGTACTGTAACCTACTTCCTTTGTTTTCGGATTGCATTTCCTTAGGATTCTTCCAATGAATCTCAGCCTGGCATCTGCTTTACCGACGATCAACTTCATATGATCATTCCATTTTAAATCACTCCTAATGCGTACTTGCAGATAATTTAGGGAATTAACTGCTTCCAGTAACTGACCTGCTATATTGTAGCTAAATGATAAGGGATCTTTCTTTCCATGTATTCGTAGCACATTACTATTGTCTACATTGAGATTCAATTGCCATTCCCTGCACCATGCGTCAATTCGCTGCAGAGCCTCCTGCATTTCAGTACAATTTTCCATTGTTACAGCCTCTCGATATACCTCAGCATCACCCGCAAAAAGCCTCTGTGAACTTCCGATGTCATCCACAAGGTCATTTATATATATTGTGAATAGCAACGGCCCTACGACACTCCACTGCGGCACACCTGAAATCACTCTTACTTCGGATACAACCATTCCAACACACGCCAAAACTGATTAAAAGGAATCCACGCAAAATCTTCATTAGAATGACAGCAATAGGATTTGATGCCATACTTCTTCAGAATATAATTTCAGTGTGTTATCCACTGTGCCACATAGCTCGGTACAAAATTTTAAGAGCACACGTCACTACGATTGAGGGTATTAAATATCTGACACACATCCAGTGCATGCACCTGTGTTCCTTTCGGAAAACGGTTCCAGAGTTATTAACTTCAAACGTTTAGGCGAAACAATAAATATCACGCTCCCTAATATTTGAGAAAAGTCCGCCTGCTTAGCTGAGTGGTACTGCCGGCATAGTAGCTCAGCGTGTTCGGTCAGAGGGCTGCGTGTTCTCTGCAATAAAAAAAAACTCAGTCAAGGAATCAACAATCAACTTGAGCGGATGTCTTGTGACGTCCGCCCAGACCAAACGCAACGGACTATGAGTTGTTGTTGTGGACTTCAGTCCTGAGACTGGTTTGATGCAGCTCTCCATGCTACTCTATCCTGTGCAAGCTTCTTCATCTCCCAGTACCTACTGCAACCTACATCCTTCTGAATCTGCTTAGTGTATTGATCTCTTGGTCTCATTCTACGATTTTTACCCTCCACGCTGCCCTCCAATGCTAAATTTGTGATCCCTTGATGCCTCAAAACATGTCCTACCAACCGATCCCTTCTTCTACTTAAGTTGTGCCACAAACTTCTCTTCTCCCCAATCCTATTCAATACCTCCTCATTAGTTACGTGATCTACCCACCTTATCTTCAGCATTCTTCTGTAGCACCACATTTCGAAAGCTTCTATTCTCTTCTTGTCCAAACTATTTATCGTCCATGTTTCACTTCCATACATGGCCACACTCCACACAAATACTTTCAGAAACGACTTCCTGACACTTAAATCTATACTCGATGTTAACAAATTTCTCTTCTTCAGAAACGCTTTCCTTGCCATTGCCAGTCTACATTTTATATCCTCTCTACTTCGACCATCATCAGTTATTTTACTCCCTAAATAGCAAAACTCCTTTACTACTTTAAGTGTCTCATTTCCTAATCTAATCCCCTCAGCATCAACCGATTTAATTTGACTATATTCCAATATCCTCGTTTTGCTTTTGTTGATGTTCATCTTATATCCTCCTTTCAAGACACTGTCCATTCCGTTCAACTGCTCTTCCAAGTCCTTTGCTGTCTCTGACAGAATTACAATGTCATCGGCGAACCTCAAAGTTTTTACTTCTTCTCCATGAATTTTAATACCTACTCCTAATTTTTCTTTTGTTTCCTTTACTGCTTGCTCAATATACAGATTGAATAACATCGGGGAGAGGCTACAACCCTGTCTCACTCCTTTCCCAACCACTGCTTCCCTTTCATGCCCCTCGACTCTTATAACTGCCATCTGGTTTCTGTACAAATTGTAAATAGTCTTTCGCTCCTTGTATTTTACCCCTGCCATCTTCAGAATTTGAAAGAGAGTATTCCAGTTAACGTTGTCAAAAGCTTTCTCTAAGTCTACAAATGCTAGAAACGTAGGTTTGCCTTTCCTTAATCTTTCTTCTAAGATAAGTCGTAAGGTTAGTATTTGCTCACGTGTTCCAACATTTCTGCGGAATCCAAACTGATCTTCCGCGAGGTCCGCTTCTATCAGTTTTTCCATTCGTCTGTAAAGAATTCGCATTAGTATTTTGCAGCTGTGACTTATTAAACTGATAGTTCGGTAATTTTCACACCTGCTTTCTTTGGTATTGGAATTATTATGTTCTTCATGAAGTCTGTGGGTATTTCGCCTGTCTCATACATCTTGTTCACCAGATGGTAGAGGTTTGTCATGACTGGCTCTCCCAAGGCCATCGGTAGTTCTAATGGAATGTTGTCTACTCCCGGGGCCTTGTTTCGACTCAGGTCTTTCAGTGCTCTGTCAAACTCTTCACGCAGTATCTTATCTCCCATTTCATCTTCATCTACATCCTCTTCCATTTCCATAATACTGTCCTCAAGTACATCGCCCTTGTATAAACCCTCTATATACTCCTTCCACCTTTCTGCCTTCCCTTCTTTGCTTAGAACTGGGTTGCCATCTGAGCTCTTGATATTCATACAAGTGGTTCTCTTCTCTCCAAAGGTCTCTTTAATTTTCCTCTAGGCAGTATCTATCTTACCCCTAGTGAGACAAGCCTCTACATCCTTACATTTGTCCTCTAGCCATCCCTGCTTAGCCATTTTGCACTTTCTGTCGATCTCATTTTTGAGACGTTTGTATTACCTTTTGCCTGCTTCATTTACTGCATTTTTATATTTTCTCCTTTCATCAATTAAATTCAATATTTCTTCTGTTACCCAAGGATTTCTATTAGCCCTCGTCTTTTTACCTACTTGATCCTCTGCTGCCTTCACTACTTCATCCCTCAGAGCTACCCATTCTTCTTCTACTGTATTTCTTTCCCCCATTCCTGTCAATTGTTCCCTTATGCTCTCCCTGAAACTCTCTACAACCTCTGGTTCTTTCAGTTTATCCAGGTCCCATCTCCTTAAATTCCCACCTTTTTACAGTTTCTTCAGTTTCAATCTGCAGTTCATAACCAATAGATTGTGGTCAGAATCCACATCTGCCCCTGGAAATGTCTTACAATTTAAAACCTGGTTCCTAAATCTCTGTCTTACCATTATATAATCTATATGATACCTTTTAGTATCTCCAGGATTCTTCCAGGTATACAACCTTCTTTTATGATTCTTGAACCAAGTGTTAGCTATGATTAAGTTATGCTCTGTGCAAAATTCTACAAGGCGGCTTCCTCTTTCATTTCTTCCCCCCAATCCGTATTCACCTACTATGTTTCCTTCTCTCCCTTTTCCTACTGACGAATTCCAGTCACCCATGACTATTAAATTTTCGTCTCCCTTCACTACCTGAATAATTTCTTTTATCTCGTCATACATTTCATCAATGGCCACAATAATGCGTTCACTATGCTGTTTGTAGTAACTAACCCGCACTCCTATTTTTTTATTCATTATTAAACCTACTCCTGCATTACCCCTATTTGATTTTGTATTTATAACCCTGTAATCACCTGACCAAAAGTCTTGTTCCTCCTGCCACCGAACTTCACTAATTCCCACTATATCTAACTTTAACCTATCCATTTCCCTTTTTAAATTTTCTAACCTACCTGCCCGATTAAGGGATCTGACATTCCACGCTCCGATCCGTAGAATGCCAGTTTTCTTTCTCCTGATAACGACGTCCTCTTTAGTAGTCCCCGCCCGGAGATCCGAATGGGGGACTATTTTACCTCCGGAATATTTTACCCAAGAGGACGCCATCATCATTTAATCATACAGTAAAGCTGCATGTCCTCGGGAAAAATTACGGCTGTAGTTTCCCCTTGCTTTCAGCCGTTCGCAGTACCAGCACAGCAAGGCCGTTTTGGTTAATGTTACAAGGCCAGATCAGTCAATCATCCAGACTGTAGCCCCTGCAACTACTGAAAAGGCTGCTGCCTCTCTTCAGGAACCACATGTTTGTCTGGCCTCTCAACAGATACCCCTCCGTTGTGGTTGCACCTACGGTGCGGCCATCTGTATCGCTGAGGCACGCAAGCCTCCCCACCAACGGCGAGGTCCATGGTTCATGGGGGAAGCAACAGACTATATCGAAAAAAAAAGTGGTAACGTGCTTGCCTCCCACGCAGCGAGCCCGGGTTCGATTCCCGGCCGGTTTGGAGATCTTCTCCGTTCGTGGACTGAGTCTTGTGTTGTCCTCATCATCATTTCACCCTCATCATCGGCAAGCAAGTCGCCCAATGTGGTGTCGACTGAAATAAGACGTGCACTTGGCGGCCGAACTTCCCCGAATGGGGCCCCCCGGCCAACAACGCCATACGATCATTTCATTTCAGAAAAAGAAACAGAATCCAATAAAGCAACGAGTTTGATAAGAGTTTGCTAGACTAGGGGCTAATAATCCGAAACCTAGATCACAAAAATAAATGTTTAGTAAAATAGGCTGCAGATAAGTGTTTCTTTTCATATAATAATGGTTCACTGAGCACCCACAATGAACCCGTTAGACACTTCTGGTGCAATTAAGAAAGGGATAGGAAATTTTCTATCGTAAATCAAAAATAAGAAAAGGCTGGAAATCAGTGACGGATAGGGATATCCAAGTTAATAGAACCATTTGACAGTTTTCTGTAGATGAGGAAAGTCTCATTGAGGCTGCGAGAACTTACAGCAAGAATGGGAGCGTTGCAAAAAGCAAGAGCTGTAAAGGAAGCGAGATCAGATCTGCAAGACATGTCGATCTGGTATTTTAGAGTTCGGATGAATAGGTGATAAAATGAAACATCACAAATAGTTGGGAATGGAAAGAGTGTGGTTAGCACACTGAACTCGCTTTCGGAAGGACGACGGTTCAATCCCGCGTCCGGCCGTCGTGATTTATGTTTTCTGTGATTTCCCTAAATTGCTCCAAGCAAATGCCGGGATGGTTCCTTTGAAAGGGCACGGGCGACTTACTTCCCTGTCCTTCCCTACTCCGTTGAGACCAATGACCACGCTGTTTGGTCTCTTCCCCCAAACAACCCAACCCAATGGAAAAGTAACGTACGGAAATGACACATGGAACAGAGCTGTACGTAGTCCGCCAATGAAGGTACTGCTTACCTCTATTTTAGCTACATGTCGAGACAGTGAATGTTTCAGCTGCGTTAATGAAATCGTCATTTCCTGTAAGAATATCATTAAGAATATCAACCTTTTGAGGTTGCCACACTCTTGAAAGCTATCATTGATTTGTATCAGCCGATATTTACTTTACAACTTTTCCCTCAGCTGTCTGTGATTGTTGAAGTGTTATTTGCTACTGTCAAAGGACAATTTGGCTGCATCAGAGTACTGTATACTGATATTATCTTGTTTCTCGTATCAGTCGCCAGACACGTGTGTCTAGGGAACCAAGAAAATGTGTGATGTTACTTTAGTTACTTATTGTTTCCGCTCCATCGGTTAAAGATATTTAGAGAGAAACGATTTCTTTGATGTATTGAATCCCTTGGCGTAAGTTCTAGAGAAGTTGCGTGTGCTATGTTTAAGTTCGGTAAATATGTAATTCATTGGGGATTTAGGTGTATCACTTCGGTCATTGCAAAATCAGTTTTTTAGTTCCTCTATCGCTGTCAAGCTCTTTGAATGCATTCTTATTAGGAACTGTAGCCTGTTATTGTTATACTATTTGTATCCATTCTTACTAATAAAAAAATGTAACATACTAGTGTTCTTAAAAGTTTGAAAATAAAGTGGAGCAGCATTATCAAACATAGATGTGATTAGAAACTGTCTCTTCAGGTTTTTCAGAAAAATGGTACTTAATATTTCGTTGACAACCGATGTTGCACTTAATATTCCAATATACTTTTTTGCCAAATGTACCTAGCTACGTGACATTTGAAATTATGGTATCGTCTTGTATACATAGGTAATCAAGATTGCTTTTGTAAACATAAATTGTGCGCAGCTAAGATTAAATCAACAGCATATGCCTTTTCTCAATTTATAACATTGTTTTAAGGCTTATATAAGCTTATATAAGCAAGAAAATTTCTGATTGCAGTCGAACACTAAAGCTGTAATCTCTCAAACTACACAATTATTTCTTAATTTTACACCTTTACATCACTAAATATTATTTTTCTGCTGAGACTGTATTCCGTCTGTGACTTGAAAAGAGGACACAATGTGCATTGTTCCGTTTTTTTTTCTATTTTCCGTTTGCTTTTAGCACCACATGGCGTAGTGGCAGTTTCCCAGTTAAATCAGAGCTTAATTTCGACCGCAACAGCGTTGGGGCACGTCACAGGGAAAATCCTTTTATACTCACTGGAAAAATTTGGCACCGAAGATTTACAGTAGTAAACGTGTATTAAATCGCGACGCAACTATAATTTGCCACTACGCCGGCACCAGTGAACCTGACAGTGGTTGACGTGTTATAGTGACGCTGACGCTCGTGTTCAGATGTGTTACGTATTTGTAGCAACGAATATGAACTTGGATCCATTCACTTGTTATACACCTCAGTGAGTAGAAGGCAAATGACATTGACGCATTTACCAAACACCTAACTCCGTGCCCGACATCATATCGTGTTTTTTTCTAAGAATTGGGGAACTGTACGTGACCCTAATGAGCTAGGAATATCTTCATCGACACTCATCGCTAAATGCTTTGTTAATTAATACTGGACCATAGGCTTCCGCAGAAATTTTTCCAGTATGGGTGCGTGCGTACGCGTGTGTGTGTGTGTGTGTGTGTGTGTGTGTGTGTATGTGTATGTTTGTGTGTGTGTGTGTTTGGGTGGATGGGGGGGGGGCAACATTCTAAAACTGCCATTTTTTGTATAAATTACTTGCTCATTTGAGACACGTTACACCACAGGAACTAAATTTTGTGGGTGTTACCAAAAGTTTATTATACTTCAGAGAATTGATGTCTGTAAACATGGCTCTTAAAGATATATTGCCTTGATACTTAAAAGGTCAACATGTCCCATAATTTCTTTCAAAGCAGAACTTTCTGTATTATTAAAATGAATATGGATGTGACAGTTTTTTGAAGTTGACGATCTAAAATTATATATATTTTAACGTTTATATTTCATATGTTTCCAACAAGACGACCGATAAGAAATGAAATAAAGCAGAAAATTATTTAGAAAAGATATTTTTATTCATACAACAGTAATGATTATTAATACTGAATTTCAAAACTGAAGTAGGAAATAATCAGTAGTGAGAGTACTGTTGGTTACAAACAAACGTAACAAGTCATAAAGAGTGTTTGACTAATCTTTCTCGAAAGCGAAAATGAAGACAACAAGTTTTAATGACTAGCAGAGTGCACACGGTACTGTACCAAACACCGCTCTGAGAATCGATGCATTTGGCTCCCATTTATTTTATCAAGAAGACTGACGATGAATTCGATTCCACAATAGTTCAAGAGTGCCTTGTAGCCAGCGTGACACAAGTACTTCGGAGAAGGCAATGAAAGGCGGCGGCACGCTTCACAAGAGCGTTTTTTTTTTTTTCCTCTTCTTTTGATCCATAGAACAGCAGCGTACGCGCTGTTATGGAAAGCAGAGCGACTTACATACGAATGAAGCCAGTGTTCCATAATCGAATGTCTTGTGTTACATTCTGTAAAGAGAATATGGTAACTGCCATGGCATTAACACACTGCGATCAGTCCCATAATGTTACTACTGGCTAAACGAGAGGTTTTGCGGAATCATGGAAATTACTTCTAGAAGTATATGAGACTTCTGAGATGATTAAAAGTGCTGTACTTCTGATCCTGGGAGGGGGGAGTATCAAGTGCCATCCCCCCCTGCTGACACCTATGATCATAATTTTCCGTGAACAACTGCATCTTCATCTATATCAATACCCTGAAAGCGATGTGGAGGTGTGGGGCGGAGGGTACTTTGGTAACACTAGCTGATCTTCCCTCTCTTTTCCTGTTCCAGTTGTGAATTTTGCGCGCGGAGAGTGATTATAGGTAAGCCTCTGATTAGCTCTAATTTCACGAATTTTGCCATCTCACGGAAATGGAAACATAAATATCCAATATCCACACATCAACTCGGTTCCGAGAGTCCCGGAACCTGTACAGAAAATTGGAACAGAGATCAACATAAACATCATCTCCTCCCTTGTTATTGTTCGTGAAAACCACATATCACATGTTGTACCACCATATAGTGAGACCTTCCGAGGTGGTGGTCCAGACTGCTCTACACACCGGTACTTTTAATAGCCTGTAGCACGTCCTCTTGCATTGATGCACGCCTGTAATCGTTGTTGCAAACTATCCACTAAGTTTATCAAGGCGCTGGTGGTCCAAATTGTCGCATTCCTCAATGGCGATTAGGCGTAGATCCCCCAGAGAGGTTGGTGGGTCACGCCGTCCATAAACAGCCCTTTTCAATTTATCCCAGGCATGCCCATAGGGTTCATGTCTGGAGAACGTGCTCGCCACTCTAGTCGAACGATGTTGTTATCCTGAAGAACACCATTCACAAAATGTGCACGATGGAGACGTAAATTGTCGTCCATGAAGATGAATGCCCCGCCAATGTGCTGCCGATATAGTTGCGCTATCGGTGGGAGGATGACATTCACGTATCGTAAAGCCGTTACGGCGCCTTCCATGACCACCAGCGGCGTACGTCGGCCCCACATAATGCCACCCCAAAACATCAGGGAACCTCTTCCTTGCTGCTTTCGCTGGACAGTGTGTATGAGGCGTTCAGCCTGACCGGATTGCCTCAAAACACGTCTCCGACGATTGTCTGGTTGAAGGCATATGCAACACTCAGTGAAGAGAACGTGATGCCAATCCAGAGCGGTCCATTCGGCATGTAGTTGGGCCCATCTGTACCGCGCTGCATCGTGTCGTGGTTGCAAAGTAGGACCTCGCCATGGACGTCGGGAGTGAAGCTGCGCATCTTGCAGCCTATTGCGCACCGTTTGAGTCGTAACGTGGCTGCGCGAAAAGCATTATTCAACAAACGTTGCTGTCGGGGTTCATCCGAGCCATACTCCGTAGGTAGCGGTCATCCACTGCAGTAGCAGACCTTGGGCGGCCTGAGCAAGGCATGTCATAGACAGTTTCTGTCTCTCTGTACCTCCTTCAAGTCCGAACAACGTCGCTTTGGTTCACTCCGAAACGCCTGGACACTTTCCTTGTTGAGAGCCCTCCCTGGCACAATGCGGACGCAATCGAACCGCGATATTGACCGTCTAGGCATGGTTGAACTACGCACAACACGAGCCGTATACCTCCATCCTGGTGGAATGACTGGAAATGACTGGCTGTTGGACCACGTCAATCTCACAGGCGCTGCTCATGCATGGTTATGTACATCTTTCGGTGGGTTTAATGTCATCTCTGAACAGTCAAAGTGACTGTGTCTGTGATACAACAATATCCACAGTCAACGTCTATCTTCAAGAGTTCTTGGAACCGGGTCGATACAAACTTTTTTTGATATGTGTATTTACAGTGATTACTAGTCACAGTACTCCCCATCGCCCTAGTGGTGCTAAACCTGCAATTCAGCAGAGTCGCTGATAACCGTTGCTAGAAAGAGAGAATTATGTAATGAATAAAAAGCTTGTTCCCACATTCCATCTAAAAACGCAGCTGTTGGAATGTTACTGTTGGCAACAGTTAAAATATGACTTAATATTCACGAAAACCATCTAACTGCTCTGGTAAGTGTAGGAGAGAACTAGGGAGCAAAGCGACACTGCCACGGGGACAAGCAGCAGCACCCACTGTTTGTATTAAATGTTGTGGTTTTATTGTTTTGGTAATAAGAAACTATGTTTCACAATCCTCAGTTTCAGAACTGCACATTACAAAATAAATAAATAAATAAATAAATAAAATAAATGAAAAAATTTTTAAAAAAATTGTGCAGGAGATGTTCCCAGATTCGGGGGGGGGGGGGGGGGGGAGCCAGTGCCTCCCACTTCCCGTGAACATCTACATCACTACTCCGCATATGGCGCTGGCAGATTCCTGGATGGTAGTAGTGAGAGGCAGCCACATGCCTTGCTCATACTGTGGCATCATGCAGTCAGGCCTGCAAGATGAGTGGTCTGCCAAGCGAGTGGATTCATTCTTATTTATCGAGTAACATGAACTCTCGTACTCACAATTAAGTTACAAATTATCCTCCTGTATGAATAATACGCAACGGAAACGCACATCTGACTATCAGTAATTTACAGAACTCTGACTGTTCACTACGCACTGGCAATACCACATTTTCTTTCTTTTTTATTTAACGGCTTTTATCAACACGTGGCCATCGCATTGAATATGAGTGGCGCACACATTATAAATTCTGGATATCATGACAACATACAGTTCGAAGGAAAAGGCCACCAATCTTTTTCTTTTCACTATCTTATTTATTCCGATAAATTCTATAACCTAAACACACAAATTCTATAACCTACAACAATAACACATGAGAAATTCCGCCCAGTGTGCATGGCTTTACATTGGTGAATCTCTATCTTATGGTCTCGTAATTATTTAACGCTGCAGTGCACTTTCTGGATAGGATGGTGGATCCTTTATTATTCCTCACACTTCGACTCTCACAACATTAATTGAAATTGAGTTATTTTACAAAAAAATGTGTTGTTCTGACAAAAATAATGAAGTATGTTGTACCTATTTTCAATGTCGGGCGGTACTGTACCCTTTCAGTAGGTCCGGCAACACTCCTACTCACTTGTAGCCACCTTTTCCTATCATCCGTCAAATGTAACCGGTGAATAAACTTCATTCTGCCAATTTACGTGTTCCATTTAAAACCCCTAAATTGTGACATAGATAGCAGGGAGGTAACTAACGGATAAGTATGAAAGCCGGCCGCGGTGGTCTCGTGGTTCTAGGCGCGCAGTCCGGAACCGTGCGACTGCTACGGTCGCAGGTTCGAATCCTGCCTCGGGCATGGATGTGTGTGATGTCCTTAGGTTAGTTAGGTTTAAGTAGTTCTAAGTTCTAGGGGACTGATGACCACAGCAGTTGAGTCCCATAGTGCTCAGAGCCATTTGAACCATTTTTTAAAGTATGAAATGTGATTGTAGATGCCTGATGTGTTTCAAAGAATGAAATAATCGTCACCAGCATCAGGGCTTAGGACTTTCGGACTCTGAGGCACCTTACTGATCTACCATCATTTCCAAAGGCGCTCCTGTCTTCGTTATCCTTCTGGTTTTTCGTTGCCAAACTTGTTTGCTTACCGTAGATTCAGGCAAGCACTATAACCAGGCTTTTTTGTATTCAATTATTTGATTGTGCTGCTCTAACGTTGAGGAAGATGACATACCGTTCATAGGGATTAAATGTTTCACCAGGGGTCATCTTCACGCTAAACAGACATACCATAACTGGAGACGTAAGGTTCCCTTTGCATTGTCAACAATAATAAAACATTCGTCTACGGTTTCGTTGTACTGCTGAAAACGCAACGGGTGTGTACGTCAGCGCTTATAGCATGTGCCTTCAGCCTGAAAACGACCACGTGTTTGTTGCTCGAGACCGGTTACGGCATTGTGAAACGCTCATGTGATTGTGTTGTAAAAAAAGTAAAAATAAAAAAAAAACTTAAAAAATCTGAACTCCCAGAATTTTGTAACTGAAACAGTTAAGAGCGCAGTGTGTTTAGGACGCCATCGGAGCTTTCACACCTCGCTGGCGCGACAGTCAATAGTAGGAGTGTTAAATGCGCGATATCAGCACATTTGATCTCGCCAAGATCCTGCGTGTCTGACGAATGGGTCCCACCATTTCAGAAGTCATCCAGACCCTGAGTTCTTCAAGTATCACAGCTTCAAGACCGTACGGTGAGTTAACTGATTGAACGAAAACGCCGATGCCAGAGGCAGTTGTCTATGGGCAGCAATATACTGACAACGCGCGCCGTTGTCGAACATCGCGCACTGTGACTACGGTCAGCCAATCAGTAGTCAGTTCAGTGCTGAAAAACTGCCTGAGCATGCTTACCACCCAGAACTACTTCCTCATTATTGGTCACAGTAGTACATCTACCTGCTACTCACTGCGTATGACAATGTGTGGATTTGAGCACAGGTCCAAGAAACAGCCGCTGGTCGCTTGAACAATGGAGAAAATTAGCCTGAACTAGTAAAGTGCGGTAAATACTGGTACACGCTGGCTGCAGTGTTCGAATACGTTGAAACTCACATGTGGCAATAAATTGTTCTTGCCTTCGAATATTCTCGTGCGTGGTGTTTTTTAGAGTTTTGAAATGGAGATCTTAATACATCTGACATCGTTCCTCAGCGACTAACAATACAGGGACCTGACGTCTGACCACGTTCGTACGTTTGTTTACCTTCACCATCTCGCAGGGTATCTGAATCGCACCTATACCCTTATTGCTCCAGAATTGTCAGAATAGTATGAGTAGCACATCAGACACGGAAATACTTTTGTAATCTCTCACGTCACATGACTTTTGTCGTAATGACACCATCGAGAAAGATTTATATTCCTTGGAATCATTTCCGATCATTCTCCTCTTGTTTTGGGCGGAGGTACAGCAGTCATAGATCAGAATGCATCGCCGACGGTTTTGATGTGTCACGGAGACCATGAGGCAACTAGAACTATAAAAATAACGGCTAAATTTAGAAATTTATTTGTATGGAACTGTACAACCATATACCAGTTGCAAAAAATTTGTTACTCGTTACTTATCGTCATATCATTTAACACCCCGGACATACCGCTGAAGAGTGAAGGCACAACTCTTTATGATAGAAGATTAGCGCACTCTACTTCAAAACATTGTTGACTGTATAATTATCAGCATAACATTCTTAGGTTAGAAACAATGTAATACCAATAATCCTACTCATTGAACCTCACACGCAGTCTTAAACTTTAATGTAGCTGGTAAACAGTCATCATTTAGTATGTTGTAATACTGCTATGTCATCACGAATTCTGAAATACAGACAGACGAGGTATGTGAATGCCTCCCCTCTCCCATCCAATACCCGCCTCTGGGATGCTCGATACTCCTGGTACCGTGTCCCCTAAATATTAGACATGTTATAAAAGTATTTCAAGCATTACGATTACAGTAGCAACTTTTCCGTAATTATTAGGTTGCAGGGAAAAATGATCAAGCTTCGAACAATTATTAGCTAAAACAAACATATCCAGTGGTTTATACACAGACACTGTGATCGCGGATAGGGCATGTGGAGGGCGAGAACGAATTTACAGGAGTAATGAAACTTGCGTAAAGTACTCTTGAGACTAACAGACTCGAAAATCTCTAACTGGCAAACTGCGTGGGGGATACAGGACCTCTGTGCAAAGAAACAAAACGGGAATTTTTACTACGAAATCGACTCGCATTGCTCACGAAGTACAAGCGAAAAAAAAAGGAAAATGTAAAGCTGACGAAAGATGTTTAGGGTAATCGTTCCGTCCGCTCTATATGTAGGTAACCAAAAAAGCAATTTGGTTCAAATGGCTCTGAGCACTATGGGACTTAACTTCTGAGGTCATCAGTCCCCTAGAACTTAGAACTATTTAAACCTAACTAACCTAAAGACATCACACACATCCATGCCTGAGGCAGGATTCGAACCTGCGACCGTAGCGGTCACGCGGTTCCAGACTGTAGCGCCTAGAACCGCACGGCCACCTCGGCCGGCAAGCAATACGGATGTTCAATACGGATGTCGTAACTTTGCTAAGAAAACATCCCGGCATTCGACTTAAGTAAGTCAAGGCTATCCTATCCGAATTTTCCGACAGGGATTTAAATCACGCCTCTCAGGTTCATTGTCTTCGTAGTGTGCCACATTTCTCGGTTCCTGGAAGAGTGCCGGCCGGATTGGCCGAGCGGTTCTAGGCGCTGCAGTCTGGAACCGCGAGACCGCTACGATCGCAGGTTCGAATCCTGCCTCGGGCATGGGTGTGTGTGATGTCCTTAGGTTAGTTAGATTTAAGTAGTTCTAAGTTCTAGGGGACTGATGACCTCAGAAGTTAAGTTCCATAGTGATCGGAGCCATTTGAACCTGGAAGAGTGATATATGTCCTCCTGCTATTGTTTGGAAGTATCAACTTGTTCCGAAAGATTCTGGGGTCTCGGTGTCTAGGATTTCAGACTGGACTTTACGCAAGTGACGGACGAAAGAGCACTGCGCCTTTTTGTTACTTCTCTTTGCATTAAAATAGAATATAATATAATATAGAATGTCTGACACATACTCATGAAAAATTATTTATGATGGCTGTGATAGACCTTCTTAATAAAAAATAAATAAATAAAAACTGGAATACGAAACGGACTACCGACGTGGAGGAGTTGTGAACGCTTCGCCGGACAGCCGTGGGTAATAACACAGTAGCGCAGAGTACCTGATATAACGCGTCGAGAGGATACGCAGTTCGCAGAAGCGCTTGTTTACGTAGCGGGAGGGGCTGATTGCTCCAGCAGCTCCGCGCGCTGGGTTTATTTAACCCGGTGTGCCGGAGCGCCGCAGCCGGAGGATGGCGGCGGAAGCGCGGGCGCCTTTCTCATTCGTTTCGCGGAACCGCCGGAGTTTTGTTTCGTCGCCGCGCCGAACGGTTAAAATAAATCCCGCTATTTCGCTGGCGCCGCTTCGTTTGTCTTTTTGTGCGAAAACGGCGCTCCTGGCAGCTGCAGGAAACCGCATCGCCGGCAGCTGGAAAAATGTCTACATCCATTTCCTCATCTGGGCTAGGCGCGGCAGAGCGCAGTAAACAGGATTGTTTTCATTTGCGCCGCAGCCGCCCCCGCTCGCTCGCAGGCCGCGCCCTCATTTCGTGGGCGGCCCCCGGCTATCTCGGTTCCCTCGCCTACAGATGTATGTGGATAAACTGCCGCGCACTTGTTTCCATTTGCGGACAACTTTCCTCCCTATTCCGGCCGCAGCGGCTGCCGAAACAAAGCTGACTGCGCCGGTAAATTGTGTTCGGTCGGCTGCGACTCGGGCGGTTTTCGCCTGGAAACTGCCACTTTACCATTCGGCCCGAGCAGTGCGGGATAAATGAATATACTCTCCCCTCGCCATCTCGGCAGCTGCGCGTGTGTCAGTGACTTTACGACCTGCCCGAGTCCCCCTTCCGAGGGAGAAATTTCAATTCGGCTGTGTTCCGAACGTTAGATAGGGCAACTCGTAATGAAATGAGAACATGCAAATGAAGTACACAGGACAAATTCAAAATCGTATGTCGAAGTAATCGTCATCTGTCGGCAGGATTACGTGTTGAAGTGCTGAAGTTGCAGTTTACTACTTGTGAAAATGACGGCTATAGCAAACGAGACGAAGCAAAAAGCCTTATCTTAAAAAAAAATGGTTCAAATGGCTCTGAGCACTATGGGACTTAACATCTTAGGTCATCAGTCCCCTATAACTTAGAACTACTTAAACCTAACTAACCTAAAGACATCACACACATCCATGCCCGAGGCAGGATTCGAACCTGCGACCGTAGCAGTCCCGCCGTTCGGGACTGCAGCGCCTAGAACCGCAAGACCACCGCGGCCGGCAAGCCTTATCTTACAAATATCTTTTAAGGTAAGACAGATTTGCAGTAATGCCATACTCTCATTCATACGACAGGTTTCTTCACTTTTAGAATATTCGACACCACCATCTTCTGAGCAAAGACACAGTCTTCGTTATTCACGTAACATACGTGTGTCTTCTCCTCAGTTGGCTGTTCTTATTCCTAAAGCAGCCTACGTTCCTTATTAGCGTTCGAGCTATATCCACGCCAGGTTTCATTATATAGTACCCAATAATATTTTTAGACTGTACTTAAGAAGAGTAATCATGAGGTATTTGAAAAAAGCATTATTGCTCTATTGCCAAACACCCCGCCCAAAAGAAAAAGTAAAAAATTACCACAAGTTCTTTCAAAAAAGATCTGTATCTCCTATTAGAATACTAAGTACGAAATAAACAGGCAGTAGCTTGCCATTTCAGAGATAGTGCAATTTAGAGTATGGCCCAAACGTGCTTTCACCGTATCTCCACCTCTCATATTATTCAGGTAGACCAAACAAGCCATATAGTCTACCTTTTGGATACATTCTTGAAGTAATGACGGAGCATCTCTTGCTGGTCGGAGTGGCCGAGCGGTTATAGGCGCTACAGTCTGGAACCGCTGGACTGCTACGGTCGCAAGTTCGAATCCTGCCTCGGGCATGGATGCGTGTGATGTCTTTAGCTTCGTTAGGTTTAAGTAGTTCTAAGTTCTAGGGGACACTACCAGCGCAGTGTCGTCTGGTGGGAGAAGCAAAGATGGCTGCTGCTATACCGGGAGGCAAAAGAAAACTTTCAAAAAGAACTACAAAAGACCGAAACAAAAAGCTGGGAAACTTTCGTAACTAATCAGCTGGCCCTTGACCCTTGGGGAGTGCCTTATAGATTGGTGAGGGAGAAGATCCGTTCCCCAACGACGTTATCAACGATCAGGCACGGGGGTGGGATGACGGAATCCTTTCAGGAAACTGCCGAGGTCCTCCTCCGGTCCCTGCTGCCTGACGATGATAGCAATGATGACACTGAAGGACAGCAACAATTACGAAACGAAGACCTTGTTAGGTACGAAAATGATGAAAGGGTCCTCCCCTTTTCTGAGGAGGAGGTTGCCGCTCTCATCAAGTCACTAAAGAGAGGAAAAGCCCCCGGGCCAGACGGCATTGTGGTGGAGGTGGTGCAGTTCTTAGCCCCACAGCTAGTTGCGCCACTCACACATCTTTTTAATGAATGCCTCAGGCAGGGTAGATTTCCGAAGATCTGGAAAGCCGCAAATGTAGTGATTATTAAGAAAAGCGCTGAGAAGGATCCTGCCGAGGCCAAATCCTACAGGCCTATCTGTCTGCTGGATGGCTTTGTCAAACTTCTGGAAAAACTACTAGCTGACAGACTGACTGCTCACCACAAGCTGCATGGGATGAGCAACAGGCAACTCGGTTTCAGGCCTGGGCGATCGGCATCTGATGCAATCGCCTTGGCGGCCGAGGTCTGCGGCTCAGCCCCGTGTAAGTAGTTGGCATCATGGTGGACATCAGTGGCGTCTTTGACAACCTGTGGTGGCCTTCGCTTTTCTCCTGCCTCCGGGAGAAAGACTGTCCAGGGCTGCTGTATGGCTGTCTAAGGAGCTATTGTGAGGATCGGGAGGTATGACTATCATCCCCTAGCGGGAAAGTCCGGAAAACTATCACCAAGGGTTGCCCCCAGGACTCCGTGTTGGGTCCCCTTTTCTGGGACATCCACATGGAGCCTCTTCTGGACAGCCTGCAACAGAGCGAATAGGTGCTAGAGGTGATAGCCTACGCTGATAACTTCCTCCTGCTGGTCGGCGGCCGA
Source organism: Schistocerca nitens (assembly GCF_023898315.1). Lineage (NCBI taxonomy): Eukaryota > Metazoa > Arthropoda > Insecta > Orthoptera > Acrididae > Schistocerca > Schistocerca nitens. The sequence continues at coordinate 534,880,106 of NC_064614.1, read as the reverse complement.
AGTCGCGAGGACATAGAACCCAAGATACAGCAATAGACAAATTACAACTACGGTGCAGCAACACTAAGATGACTGTCTCACCAAGTAAGTCGACTTATCTATTACTGAAAGGGAAGATAGTGAGAAATCCGACCGTGAGAATTGAGGGTAGGCCAGTTCTTCGGAGACGAGAAACACGCTACTTGGGAATCATCATCGATGAAAGGTGGAACTTTGCAAATCACATTGAAACCGTAACCCAGAAAGCATTGCAACTATTAAATAACCTCATTTCCATCGGAGATAAAAGATTTCACCTTCCGCCTCCTCTAATTAAACTATAACAATATATTGACGTCAATAGTGGGTTACGGCTCGGAGTCTGCGCTCACAGGCTCACAAGGGTGGAGCCCGCCATGACGGTGAGAATACAAAGGAACATGGTACTAAGATCTGAAGGGGCGTATAGAACATCCCCGGGGGGAGCCCTGTTAATCATAATGGGGCTCTGTCCCCTGGATATAAAGATAAGAGAGCAGGCCGCATGGTATTGGACCAAGAAAGATAATATTACAAAAATAGAGGAAATTATGGGAGCACCTGTTAGGGATAAGGAGGAGATAAGGGGGAGGGGTGAGGATTTACGGCAGGAGTTATGGGAGTCAGATGAAACTGGTAGAAGAACTTTTCACTTCCTACCAAATGTAAAGGAAAGAATGAGAATGAGATACTTTGAGCCAACTCGGGGACTGTTCCACTTCCTCACTGGTCAAGGCCCCTATCCGACTTATCTATGTCGGTTTGGGAAGAGGGCGACGCCCGCGTGTGACTGTGGCGCATCAGAGGGTACAGCTGACCATGTGGTTTATGAGTGACCCCTTTTCGATGATGTAGCAGCCGCACTAAGACAACAACTACCAAGTAACCACACCTATGACTTACTCAGACAAGAAGAGACCTTTCAGAGACTGAACACGCTAGCCAACGAGGTATCACAAAAAGTATTAACAACTTTCCTGAGAGACATTCGTGACTAGTTAGTTAGAAATAACCGATCGCGTCCACCACTCCAATCCCGTACCGCCTGTTCGTGGATAGGTCGACTTAACAGTTGGAATCCGCCACGTGCAGGACTAGGGGAACTGGGGTGATCTTCTTCACGAACTAGACAACGCACCGACTATGACGTAGAATAGGTAGTAGATTTCACTTAAATAGAATAGGATAGTAGATTAGGAACCTGCAGCGAAAATTAACTTCTTGCCTGCCCTGTGCCAGGGGCATGCTCATAGGGATTAGCTCTATGAGCCAGGCACCCAAGTAGGTTTATACACTCCTGGAAATTGAAATAAGAACACCGTGAATTCATTGTCCCAGGAAGGGGAAACTTTATTGACACATTCCTGGGGTCAGATACATCACATGATCACACTGACAGAACCACAGGCACATAGACACAGGCAACAGAGCATGCACAATGTCGGCACTAGTACAGTGTATATCCACCTTTCGCAGCAATGCAGGCTGCTATTCTCCCATGGAGACGATCGTAGAGATGCTGGATGTAGTCCTGTGGAACGGCTTGCCATGCCATTTCCACCTGGCGCCTCAGTTGGACCAGCGTTCGTGCTGGACGTGCAGACCGCGTGAGACGACGCTTCATCCAGTCCCAAACATGCTCAATGGGGGACAGATCCGGAGATCTTGCTGGCCAGGGTAGTTGACTTACACCTTCTAGAGCACGTTGGGTGGCACGGGATACATGCGGACGTGCATTGTCCTGTTGGAACAGCAAGTTCCCTTGCCGGTCTAGGAATGGTAGAACGATGGGTTCGATGACGGTTTGGATGTACCGTGCACTATTCAGTGTCCCCTCGACGATCACCAGTGGTGTACGGCCAGTGTAGGAGATCGCTCCCCACACCATGATGCCGGGTGTTGGCCCTGTGTGCCTCGGTCGTATGCAGTCCTGATTGTGGCGCTCACCTGCACGGCGCCAAACACGCATACGACCATCATTGGCACCAAGGCAGAAGCGACTCTCATCGCTGAAGACGACACGTCTCCATTCGTCCCTCCATTCACGCCTGTCGCGACACCACTGGAGGCGGGCTGCACGATGTTGGGGCGTGAGCGGAAGACGGCCTAACGGTGTGCGGGACCGTAGCCCAGCTTCATGGAGACGGTTGCGAATGGTCCTCGCCGATACCCCAGGAGCAACAGTGTCCCTAATTTGCTGGGAAGTGGCGGTGCGGTCCCCTACGGCACTGCGTAGGATCCTACGGTCTTGGCGTGCATCCGTGCGTCGCTACGGTCCGGTCCCAGGTCGACGGGCACGTGCACCTTCCGCCGACCACTGGCGACAACATCGATGTACTGTGGAGACCTCACGCCCCACGTGTTGAGCAATTCGGCGGTACGTCCGCCCGGCCTCCCGCATGCCCACTATACGCCCTCGCTCAAAGTCCGTCAACTGCATACGGTTCACGTCCACGCTGTCGCGGCATGCTACCAGAGTTAAAGACTGCGATGGAGCTCCGTATGCCACGGCAAACTGGCTGACACTGACGGCGGCGGTGCACAAATGCTGCGCAGCTAGCGCCATTCGACGGCCAACACCGCGGTTCCTGGTGTGTCCGCTGTGCCGTGCGTGTGATCATTGCTTGTACAGCCCTCTCACAGTGTCCGGAGCAAGTATGGTGGGTCTGACACACCGGTGTCAATGTGTTCTTTTTTCCATTTCCAGGAGTGTATTAACAATGGAACATATGTAACGCTGCAGGCAGTCAACATTAACCACTCGTAGATATTAGAAATTATGCTAACACTAGTAACACTAGAAGTAGTCTGCCCAGTAATAAAAATGTAGTACTGTCTGTAGTAAAGTAAAAATGTAGTAGCTACTATTATAATAACACTAAGAAAATCAAGACCCACTAATCATTAACGTGGTGGGTTACCTTGTATAATTATTGAATCTCAATGTAGACAAGTGTAATGTGCTGCGAATACATAGAAAGATAGATCCCTTATCATTTAGCTACAATATAGCAGGGCAGCAACTGGAAGCAGTTAATTCCATAAATTATCTGGGAGTACGCATTAGGAGTGATTTAAAATGGAATGATCATATAAAGTTGATCGTCGGTAAAGCAGATGCCAGACTGAGATTCATTGGAAGAATCCTAAGGAAATGCAATCCGAAAACAGAGGAAGTAGGTTACAGTACGCTTGTTCGCCCACTGCTTGAATACTGCTCAGCAGTGTGGGATCCGTACCAGATAGGGTTGATAGAAGAGATAGAGAAGATCCAACGGAGAGCAGCGCGCTTCGTTACAGGATCATTTAGTAATCGCGAAACCATTACGGAGATGATATATAAACTCCAGTGGAAGACTCTGCAGGAGAGACACTCAGTAGCTCGGTACGGGCTTTTGTTAATGTTTCGAGAACATACCTTCACCGAAGAGTCCAGCAGTATATTGCTCCCTCCTACGTATATCTCGCGAAGAGACCATGAGGATAAAATCAGAGAGATTAGAGTCCACACAGAAGCATACAATCCTTCTTTCCACGAACAATACGAGACTGGAATAGAAGGGAGAACCGATAGAGGTACGCCGGCCGCGGTGGTCTCGCGGTTCTAGGCGCGCAGTCCGGAGCCGTGCGACTGCTACGGTCGCAGGTTCGAATCCTGCCTCGGGCATGGATGTGTGTGATGTCCTTAGGTTAGTTAGGTTTAAGTAGTTCTAAGTTCTAGGGGACTGATAACCACAGCAGTTGAGTCCCATAGTGCTCAGAGCCATTTTTTTGATAGAGGTACTCAGGGTACCCTCCGCCACACACCGTCAGGTGGCTTGCGGATTATGGATGTAGATGTAGATTATTATTATGGAAATAAAGATTTTAAAAAAAAGTTCTAGGGGACTGATGATCTCGAAGCTAAGTCCCATAGTGCTCAGAGCCATTTGAACCATTTTTGAACGGAGAATCTCTTGCAGAACCGTATTTTGCAAGGAAATATCTTGCATCCGTGAAACGAATCGTTACTGCAAGTGGTAGTTATCGCTTTCTTCCATAAACTGCACAATTTTTAGCATAAAATATGAGAATCTTGTAAAACACAGTATAATTGCACCTGAATCAACCACTGCTCGCTGCCTGCTCTCTCCACCGCTGTCTGTCCGCCGTGCACTTCTGTCAAGCAAAAGACGTTCAAATGGTTCAAATGGCTCTGAGCACTATGGGACTTAACTTCTGAGGTCATCAGTCCCCTAGAACTTAGAACTACTTAAACCTAACTAACCTAAGGACATCACACACATCCATGCCCGAGGCAGGATTCGAACCTGCGACCGCAGCGGTCGCGAGGTTCCGGACTGAGGCCCCTAGAACCACTCGGCTGCACCGGCCGGCGCAAATACGTACTAACAAACGGAAAAGGCGAGGCCACCTACTAACCCCATCTTTATCTGTCAGGAGAGCGGTGTGCGGGTGTACATGCCTGCATAAAGGCTGATGTCTTACTCGGGAAAGGAAGACATGTTCGAACTGTAAGCACCTACAGGCTAAAAGTTTAGAATGTTTTAGAGGTGTCAGGTAATGAAGCAAATAATGGAGTTGATCTGTCTGGGAACGAAAAAAGTCTTATGCTTCATTATTTCCTTTAACCCTTGCACTACCAGGGAGAGTGAGGAGGGGTATTTTATGCCCACGTTTTTGAATATATTGTGATGTAGTCACCTACTTCAAATTTTAAAATTCTGAATGCGGTTCTAAAGTAGTCCGAGCTTAGCAGTACACGTTATTGAAATGTGTTGATGTTGCCAAGATTGTGATAAAAGATGTTTTCAAGTTCTGGACCCTACTTCCACATCAGTATGCCTTTAAGAAATATGTTGTTAAGAAAAGTAAACAACAGTTGACGAATTATTTTGTTATTTTAACCCCCTCCCCCCCTCCCCTTGGTAAGGCGCGTAATGGAAAATGGCATGGTATTGCTACAGTTTCAAGTTTTTCATTGGGTCACTGTCCAGCGGTTGTCGCTAGTCGAAGACTCCGTGTACTATCCCCGAGAGAGCACAGTTCTTTGGAGCCGTAGAGCGGCTGCGCTTTCGACCCGCGCCCCGCTGGCTCCCTTCCTGGAGAACGTCAGATTCCTCAGCACCGCAAATCTTCATTTAGCGCCAGGGCTCGGCGCCGGCGCTGTGCCCACTAAATCCCATTTTCTGACGGGGCGTGGTGACAGGCGGCCGCTACATCTGTACGCAGTTAAAGTGTAAGCGAGATGATTCTCGTCTGACCGCCTCCGCCTAGCGCCCCTCCCACCGCTTCCTTAGCCCTTCCGCCTCCACCGCCACCTAGGTCCGCGCGGCACGGCCATTAATCCCGGTAGAAGCCGCAGGTTTCGTCGCTCCCCGGGGACCCCTGATGAATGGAGTGTAGCGCCGCCTCTCATGCTACTAAAAACCTACCTCTCGTCGGCGGCGTCGTCCCCGCTATAACATCGCCTCATGGAAAAATTTCGGCGTGCCTCCCAGTTTCGAGTGCGAGACGCTGTGGAGCTGGATAACGCTGTACACGCATCCCGTCTCTAACACGGTTGTTCGCTAAAATTTAGAAGCTGTTTGGGGATGATATCACCTTCGTTTTCAACAAAGGAATCCTATCGTTTGAAAAGCTGATGAGATGTCCCCGTGAAAAAAAGTATTATCAGCAGTTTGAATTGAACGTCCCTTTACAAAATAAAAAATACGAAAGTCTTATGTCAATGATTGTAAGATCGACGTAAGATGCTCATAGACCTTAGATCTCTCCCTAATCTTAACTAAACAAGACTAGTGACATTTGAGTCGTGCAGCGACGGACGTATTATGAGTCCTGTGGAGATGAGGCCGGGACGTCATTTATTTGATGCGCTTTGATGCTCAGAGGTTGATTTATATTGGCGTTAAACTTCTGCAAAGTGGATGTCTGTTTGTCAAAGAATGAACCAATAGACTAAAATATTTTGCCAGTATATTTTCGGTAAATGTAGACAAGCTTTCATTCTGGCTCAGTATCCTGATGGCACGTCTTGTACCTTGCCAGTACATCCAGCACAAACTGCTCTTTCGGGCCTTATGCGAAACTTGCGAGAAGAATTTTTTTCGCGTGAACTATTTTTCGTGTACAAAAAAAAAAAAAAGGTTCAAGTGGCTCTGAGCACTATGGGACGTAACAGCTATGGTCATCAGTCCCCTAGAACTTGGAACTACTTAAACCTAACTAATCTAAGGACATCTCACAACACCAAGTCATCACGAGGCAGAGAAAATCCCTGACCCCGCCGGGAATCGAACCCGGGAACCCAGGCGCGGGAAGCGAGAACGTTACCGCACGACCACGAGCTGCGGACTACGGGGAGCATTCAAAACTACAAAGGTATCTTTCTTTTACACTTGACAGCATCGTATCAAATCTTACAGCATTACGAGGTTTTATAGAAATGTAAAGTTACACTTTCGTACAGTATTTATGCGTCAGTTGGCACTACTACAGCGAAACCGTGATTTTCGCACAATCAAATGATTTGCATAAATTTAGTTTAGGGAAAGGTTAAGGAAGTAGTCTCGTCTGAAATGATTCATGGAAATCACGGAACTCAAATTCGTTGCCAGACGAATGTAAAATCGATGCCACCAGAATACAAGTCTAGAGCTTCACCAGGTTATCACCTCGATTGTCGGTAGCGTGAGGTGTCTACGAAATAGATAACATTAGTAACCTGAGCTGCAGGGAAAATCTGTCACAGTACTCTGCTATGAAGTAGTTTCACCAGTTGGTACACATAAACCAGTGAGACACGACCGCAATAACGTGGAGATCTCCCTTTATTTCCAACTTATTACAGAAAACCTTGATAAGCTTCCAAGATGCTGCTCCAGGTGGGTGTAAAATGAATGTGCGCAACGGAAAATACTCAAAGTAAAAAAGGAGATTTGACCCTGTCTGACTACCCCCTGAAACACATCTTAGGGTCTCTTAATGGTGATATTATCTCCTCCTTCTTGCTCTTGAACATATAAATTACAACATAAACATAAACGATTGACTAAGGGAACTAGTAAATACAAATGATAAATGCTGTTTCTGCTTATAGATTTACTGTAGATTAAAACCCCTCTATGTATTACAAATGTTTGTATATCAATGTCCAATGGACATAAAGAGATACAAATGGATTTCCTAACTAATATCATTGATCAATTGGCCAAATCTGCCCCTTTTTTATGGCTACGTGATCTAATATAAATAACGCGAGAAGTCATCATCTACATACCAAACACTAGAAGACACTAGTTTCAAAGATGATCTGCAGTGGTGTGCAACCTCGGTGGACATAAAATTTACGTGATCACAGCTGTTTAGCTTTATAGCACTAATAAGCCAAAGCAATTAGCAATATCACCATATGTACTGCGTCAAATGCGTCGAAGTGAAGGTTCTTGTACACGTCCGCGACAACGGAAGAACTCCAGCCACAATATCAATATATATATATATATATATATATATATATATATATATATATATATATATATATCAATATATATATATATATATATATATATATATATATATATATATATATATAACCTCATTCAACGACTAGAACGGCAGAAGGCGGTCATCTGACTAGTATATTCTAATACTGTCTTATCTTCTCTGTGTTCTACAGACGAGAAAGGCAAACTCCCAACCACAATGACGGAATTCAGATAACGTCTCTACTTGAGCATAGACAGAAGTGCTCTCAACCACTGAACGCTGCGCACTCAACGACGATTCCCTACCTGGAGGCGAAGTCCAGAATCGTATAAGTTCGCAACAGTACAGTGCCTGGCCGTTATAACTATAAAATGTCCTGAGAGCAAAGACAGCAAGTCCGTCTATAGCAACCAAGATAATACTGAAAGACCGTCAAACACGGGTGCTCAAAACGAAAGACCTCTTTCTCTCCACCGATGGCTTCCCAGCAAAGGTCGGCTACCCTCCCTCATAACTGCAGAAGGCGAATCATATTCTAGAAACCACGGAATATTCTACCTCTCTACAGATTCTTCCAAACGCCGGCAAACCATATTTTAGTCTTCTGTCATCCAGTGCGGAACGTTTTCGAGGATATACCTATCCCCATTAATTAGGAATTCATACAATGGTACACTTCTCAGAGTAAAAATCCTGGGAAATAACCCAGCCTGAATGGTTTCCGAAGTAACGGTTCCTTGTTCCTCTCTGCTGCGTCCCAGGTTTTCAGAGTTACCGGTTATCCTTCTGGCCTACCTACAAAACCGACCGGCCGCCGCTGTATTGTTCTTCAGCGCTTAGGTGCCCCAACCATCTGTCTTAGGCTGCTTCCTGTTTTTAGCAGGACCAACACACCTGTGCGGGCTTTTCCACCCAGGACCTGAGTTACGCCTGCCCTTTCATTTCCACTGGCGTTCCAACCTCTGCTAGTACCGGTAATCATTCATTATGACGTTTTTGTAATAAAGACAATCCATCTCCTTTCATAAATAAACGTTTACAACTATTTACAAGTTGTACGTGATACTGTCTGTCTTCTTTAAATATTCAAATATACGATGTACAACGTATCAAATGATACCTAATTCCGCTTGCAAATCACGGTAAAGTATTTAGATGAGTGCTTGTAAGGTACGAAATTATAGCCACCTTACAAGCTAACCAATGAAATACATAGAGTGGTCAAAAACAGTCTGAAAAGGTTGTAATGGTGTTTCAGGATAGGCTGGACTGAGAAATAATTGTTAAGAAAAAAATTCGATACGTTGCTCCGTTTCGGAGTAAAATGGCATTGAAGTTAGCCAGTCAAGCCATAGTAAGCACAGATTCAAGAGCCCCCAAGACACAATTAGTGTCAGCTGTTCTCGTAACATGGATGACAGCACAAGGGACTGCTCAGCAAATGGTTCGCATTACATCCTTACTTCCGTCCCATGTCCATTTCTTTTTATCTCTTACTTGTTCGGTTTTAGGAAACCAAACGGAATCCACGTTTGGCTACACCGCCCCTGGCGACCCACTTGAATTTCCGCGCACAGCGTCCTGATTGACTAACTTCACTGCCAATTAACTCGGAAATGGGGCAATGTGTCCAATATTTTTGTTAACAGTTATTTCTCAGTATGACTTACCCAGCAACATCTTTAAAAGCTTTTCACACTGTTTCTGACCACTCTGTACGTGCCGTGTTGGAGACGGCTTTAATCACCTCCGTGCATAGAGAGATTAGTTGTGACAGACAGTGGTTTGCTACATGTCTGAGTGACCGTCGGGTACATGATTGACAAGACCAGAGATTGCAGCCATATCACTGTAATAGTAACTGAAAAGCGATTCCAGAATGAATCTTTTCCAAAAAAAGAAAAAATGTACGCTATTTACCAGCTTCGTACCAGATTAAAATTTTAGCCGAAATGGGTGTCGAATCCGCAATCCTCTGTTCCAGGAATGCTAGTTCAGCAGAGTACTCACAAGGTAACCTCCCCATCGCACCCCCCTCAGATTTAGTTATAAGCTGGCACAGTGGATAGGCCTTGAAAAACTGAACACAGATCAATCGAGAAAACAGGAAGAAGTTGTGTGGAACTATGAAAAGAATAAGAAAAATATACAAACTGAGTAGTCCATGTGTAAGATAGGCAACATCAAGGTTAGCATGAGATCATGATCGCTGTGGTTCCGTGGTTAGCGTGAGCAGCTGCGGAACGAGAGGTCCTTGGTTCGATTTTTCTCTAGAGCGAAAAGTTTATTTTCTTTATTTTCGCAAAGCTATGATCTGTCCGTTCGTTCATTGACGTCTCTGTTCACTGTAATAAGTTTAGTGTCTGTGTTTTGTGACCGCATCGCAAAACCGTGCGATTAGTAAACGAAAGGACGTGCCTCTCCAATGGAACCGAAAAAATTTGATCGCAAGGTCATAGGTCCACCGATTCCTCCACAGGAGAACATCTCTGATATATTCTATATGACACTGGTGACGGCATGTGCGTCACATGACAGGAATATGTTGTCGACTCACCTAACTTGTACACTTGGCGAATGGGTAAAAAGATTCTTCTACCTTGCCCGATTTAGGCTTTCTTGTGGATGTGATAATCACTCCCAAAAAAGTGATGAAAACAAGAGTTTGTCACATAAACTGCAACAAATGAATGCAACAGTTTCACAGTCGCACCGTTTTCCCTGTGCTCTGTCAAAACATATGTTTTTAACGTTTTCAATTTTTTCCGTGTGTAGACCGTCAAATCCTGCATATGTCCAAGCAAATCTGAACATGACCAGCAATTTTGGAGAGCGAAGTTGATTATGTGTGAGTGCCTGATCTTTGATAATTGTCTGAAAATAAAAAGTTAAACTTTTCACTCGAGGGTAGACTTGAACCAAGGACCTTTCGTTCAGCAGCTGCTCACGCTAACCACGGGACCACGGCGCTCCGCGACTGACAGTATCCTTCATGTTGCATATCTTGCTGATGGACTACTCAGTTTGTTTATTTTGCTTATTTTTTTTCATAGTTCTACACAACTTCTTCCTGTTTTTTCGATTGATCTGTGTTCAGTTTTTCAAGGCCTATCCACTGTGCCAACTTATAACTAAATCTGAGGGGGGTGCGATGGGGAGGTTCCCTTGTGAGTACAGTTACTGTGAGGACTGCAACGTAGGTTCTGATGGAACAGACGCTGTTTAGCCTCATGAATCAGGCAGTTAAGAGCCCTGACCGTGAAAGGCACGATATGTACTCGAGTCCCAGTCAGATGTCCAGCTTTAATCTGCGAAGAATTATTAAAACTTTATTTCATGCGAATACACTACCAGTGTCGCACATGGTAAGGGGGAGGATGAGTGTGCCTCACAAACTACAGAGACCACTGTGTGTGAACTATGGGCTGTTGGTAAACTGCTGTGAATCAACACCGCTCCCCAAAGCATCTGATGTTTGCCGCCGAGCTATCACTGCAAAATATGGTGTCTCTAATCAAATAGCTCAGTGCTGTATTTTATTAAGTACTGTTTTGAAAGCCAAAGGAAAAAGAGATCTGAGAAACTCTTTAAGGTGTATGATTGTGTTTATAAATAACAAATTTTTGACTCTGAGACCTCGCCTACAACTTCCTACCCGTCTATTTCAGAGCAGTAATACTTTTAGCTTAGTTGAACTTGAACTTCTCACATTACAAATGGCTCTGAGCACTATGGGACATAACTTCTGAGGTCATCAGTCCCCTAGAAATAACCTAAGGACATCACGCACATCTATGCCCGAGGCAGGATTCGACCCTGCGACCGTAGCGGTCACGCGGTTCCAGACTGTAGCGCCTAGAACCACTCTGCCACTCCGGCCGGCTCTCACATTACACGTGGACACGTTAATTCTAAAGCAGCGTCATTAAAGATACATGAACTATTCTTTGAGTCATCAGTCTTCTGACCGGTCTGATATGGCCCGCCACGAAGTCCTTTCCTGTCCCAACCTCTTCATCTCACAGTAGCACTTGTAACCTACGTCCTCAATTATTTACTGTATATATTCCAATCTCTGTCTCCTTCTGCACGTGTTACTCTCTATAGCTCCCACTAGTGCCATGGAAGTTATGCCGGGGTGTCTTAACAGGTGTCCTACCATTTTGTTCCTTCTTCTGATAAGTTTTTTCATATATTCCTCTTCTCGTCGATTTAAGGGAGAACCTCATTAGTCCACCTAATTTTCAACATTCTTCTGTATCACTTCATCTCAAATGCTTCGATTTTCTTCTGTTACGGTTTTCCCACAGTCCATGTTTCGTTGTCATACAGTGCTGTGGTCTAAACGTACATTCTCATAAATTTCTTCGTCAAATTACGGCTTATGTTTGATATTAGAAGATTTTTGTTGCTCAAGAATGCCCTCTTTGTCAGGGGTAGTGTACTTTTTATGACCTCCTTGCTTCGATAGTCATAGGTTATTTTACTGCCTAGGTAGTAGAATTCCATAACTTCAATCTACTTCGTGACCATCAACCTTGATGTTATGTTTCTCGTTGTTCTCGTTTCTGCTACTTCTCACTACTTTAGTCTTCCTTCGATTTATTTTTAATCCATATTCTGTACTCATTAGACTGTTCATTCCATTCAGCAAATCCTGTAATTCTTCATCACTTTCATTGAACACAGCAATGTCATCAGCAAATCTTATCATTGACATCCTCTCATCTTGAATTTTAGTTCCATTCTTGAAACTTTCTTTTATCTCGAGCATTGCTTCTTTGATGTACAGATTGAACTGCTGGGTGAAAGACTACTACCTGTCTTACACTATTTTTAATCCGTGTTCCATTTTCCTCTATCGCATACACCTATTTTTCTCAGAATGTCGAACATCTCATCTTGCTCCATTGCAGATAGTCGAACGCTTTTTCCATATCGACAGATCCTACTAACGTGTCTTGACTTTTCTTTAGTCTTGCTTCCATTATCAACTGCAACGTCACAATGTAAAAATGCACATGCACAGTCACAACCGCAGGAAACGTCTGTTTTTTCGGCCCTAAACCGGTAACCTCCCATATAAAAAAGAAGTTTCTTCCTGTTGTGACTGTGCATGTGCATTTTAAATAGTGAGAAAGGAACCACTGTCCTCCAAGAGAAGAGAAATGTTCTCAAAAATTAACGTCAGAATTGCCTTTCTGGTGCCTTAACCTTTCCTAAGCCCAAACTGATCGTCATCTAACACATGCTGAATTTTCTTTTCCATTCTTCTGTATATTATTCTTGTCAGTAACTAGGATGCGCGAGCTGTTAACCTGATTGTGTGATAATCCTCGCGCTTATCGGCTCTTGTGTGTATGATGTTTTTTCGACAGTCAGATGGTACGTCACCAGACTGATACGTCATAAGCGCGTGACTGCGTGTGAGATCGCTCTCTAAGTTTTCATATATTTTTTAGGTTTCAGATATATATATTGTAACGCTTTTTGTGATAATATTTACTATATAAGTGACTTATTACTGGTTTCTTCATTCACCTCTGCCTTTCTTGTGTTGTGACCTGATATTTGTGAGTGTTTCGTATCGAGCATCTTAACCTCTTACCTGTGTTTACATTCCTCGCTGACCAGTTGCAGCTGTAGCGGCGCATCGAAAGCTAAGTACTAACCAATTGTTTGTGTATAGTGGTTTATTTATGAACTTTAGTAGTCTTCAACCGGTGTTCTTGGGGTTTTCTGGTGAAATAATTTCAGAAGAAATCTTTGGGAACTGCTTTCAGTTTTGTTACTGTGTCATTAGACGTTTGATTTTCTTCCTGTGTTAGTCTTTTGTTATATTCTCATTTGCTGTTGATTAATACTGTCAGTAACAGTAGTTACTTCCCTTGTAGAGCAACATTTTAAAATCTTCTTGTTGCAGTAGCGGAACTTAGATAAAGTAGTTTTCTTATTTCAATAACTGTAAAATTTTACCGTGAGTGAGAAGTATGGGCTTTGCCGTAGGTTCGTAAGTAGTGGATTGCGGTGTGAGACTTGTTCGAAATATTTTCACTGGGGGGAATGCAGTGGGGAAGCCTGTGGGAATTCTGGTGAGATCCTCTCCTCGAACTGCAGGTTATGTAGCAAGAGTAAGTTGATAGAGGAGCAGGAGCGTAAGATCTGTGCCCTTCAGGTGCAGTTGAAAAACGCACAGGAGGAGCTAGATAGGATGAGGAGGGAAAAGGGGGTTGGGGAATGGGAGCTGGCTGTTGGCAAGAGATCTGCTAGGAGAAGGAGATTTTCAGATAGTTTTACTATTTATGTTTGCAATAGATATGACCGACTGTCAGAGTCTAGTGGAGAGGAATCTCTAGTAGTTGTAGATGTAGGAAGTATGCAGCAGACCTCAGCAGTTACGATGGATAGGAAAGTTGCAAAGTCTAAGAGAAAGAAGAAGGTTCTGCTGTTAGGTAGTTCTCATGGTAGAGGTGTAGGCCAGCAGTTGCAGGAAGTGTTGGGGAGTGAGTACCAGGTCACCAGCATTGTGAAGCCTAATGCAGGATTGGCTCAGGTGATTGTTAACATAGGGGGGTTAGGTAGGGATTTTACTAAACAGGATCAGGTAGTGACTGTGGGTGGGGTTGGTAATAGTATTGATAGGAATGGGGAGTATGACATAGATGGTGACCTGGAAAAGATAGCCACTCAGACTGGCAACACGAATGTGCATTTCGTGGAACTGTTTCAGCGTCTCATCTTAATACAGCCGTCAGGCGTAATAACATGAGACTTGGAGGTGCGCTGATGACAGAATGCATGAGTCACATTTCAGTGGTGTCGGTCGAGTCTATCAGCAGGACGGGTTTCACTAGACACGGCCTGAACCTCAACAGGTATGGAAAGGAGAGGTGGGCAAAGCTTATAGGTGACAGCATAGGTGGGGGTGGTCGGATCACGCATGGGAATCTTCCTGTAGTAGTGGGTGTTAGAGCTGTACCCTTTTTAGATTGAAGTCAGCTGATAGGTATTCCTGCTTAAGGGAAGTCTCTCTAACAAAGGAACCACTTTCGACAAAGCTTAGGTATCCGATTAATGAAGGAATTAGTATATTTCATCAAAATATACAAGGTATTAGAGATAAAGTTAGTGAACTGCTTATAGATGTTGACTCTGAAATTATTGGTGTATCTGAACACTTCTTAAAGAAGGAGATAATTCAGAGGCTTCCATTACCAGGATACAGGTTGGCTGGCAGCTTTTCTAGGAGCTCTTTGAGGTGTGGGGGAGTAGCCATATATGTGAAAAACGGTATCCCATTTGAGTCAATTGATGTTTCAAAGTACTGCACTGAAAAGGTGTTTGAATGTTGTGCAGGTGTGGTTAAATTTAGTGGAGCTAAACTTCTAACTGTTGTTATTTATAGATCCCCAGACTCCGATTTCACAACAGTTTTGCTAAAGCTAGAGGAGGTTCTTGGTTCACTTTATAGGAAATACAAAAAATTAGTTATATGTGGTGACTTCAATATTAATTGTTTAAGTGATTGTGCAAGGAAAAGGATGCTGATAGACTTCCTTAATTCATATAATCTTATGCAAACCGTATTCTTTCCAACGAGAGTGCAAGGGAACAGTAGAACAACCATAGACAACATTTTTGTTCATTCTTCATTACTAGAAGGGCATTCTGTGGCCTTTCAGATCATGATGCACAAATTTTAACTCTAAAAGATTTTTGTGCTGCAACACATGTTAAATATACAGTAGTTATCAACTTCTTAGGAAAGCTGATCCAGTTGCTGTAGAGGCCTTTGTAAACCAAGATTTTAAACATGGCTGAAACAGCAACTGTTGCAATTCTTCATGATAAAGGATGACAGCCAAAACAGTTGCAGAACAAAAATTTATTAAAATTCTTGACCAAGGTTTCGGAGTATATAAATATACCTTCATCAGAAGTAAAAAATCTAAAATTACATCATGCAACGGAGATTAATAAAACGATTGTGTCAAAGGCGTCGTCAATAATTACGACATCATCTCCATTTGTACAACATGACTATAGGCACAGGGTCAATGCGAACAGTTTAGCACCAGTACTTCGCCTAAACCTTATCAAGGAACAAGAGTGGAAAGATGTTTATAGTGCTGATACAGTAGACGATAAATATAATGCTTTCCTCACGACTTTTCTCGTGCTCTTTGAAAGTTGCTTTCGTTAGAACGTTCAAAACAGGGTACTAGCACAAACAGGCAGCCTGGGTGGCTGACTAGAGGGAGAAGAATATCCTGTAGAACAAAGTGGAATTAAATCAAAACTTTAGAAACAGTCAAAATCTAAATTCAGCAGCCAATTACAAACAGTATTGTAAGGTGCTTAAAAAAGTTATTAGGAATGCAAAAGGTATGTGGTAAGCAGATAGAATAGCTAAGTCTCAGTATAAAATTAAAACCATATGGTCAGTCGTAAAGGAAGTGGCTGGTCTGCAGAGACAGGTCGAGGATATAGAATCAGTGCATAGTGAGAATGTCCGTGTTACTGATAAGTCTCATATACGAGGTGCGGCTAGAAAAAAACCGGACTGATGCTGGAAAAAACATTTATTTACAATTATTTACAATTTCATGTTATCTCCTTCAATGTACTCTCCTCCTCGCTCTCTACACCGCTCCATACGAATTTTCCACTGTTCATAGCAATGCTGCAGATCATTTTCGGTAAGTCCATACATTACTTCCGTCGCTTTTTCTTTTACTGCTTCAACAGTCTCAAATCTAGTTCCTTTCAAAGCTGACTTGACTTTAGGGAAAAGAAAAAAGTCACAGGGGGCCAAATCAGGTGAGTAGGGTGGATGATCTAAGATGGGAATGTTGTGTTTTGCCAAAAACGTCTTCACTGACAACGCACTGTGAGCTGGGGCATTGTCTTGGTGAAGGATCCATGACTTTTTTCTCCACAAATCGTTCCGTTTTCTCCGTACTCGCTCACGTAGGGTAGCCAGGACGCTAATGTAGTAATGCTGATTCACTGTTTGTCCCTCTGGTACCCAATCAATGTGCACAATCCCTTTGATGTCAAAAAAAAAAAAAAAAAAACAATCATCATTGCCTTGAATTTCGATTTTGACATTCGTGCTTTTTTTTGTCGTGGAGAACCAGGAGTTTTCCAATGCATCGTTTGGCGTTTAGTTTCGGGATCGTAAGTAAAAAACCACGATTCATCGCAAGTAATAACATTTTGTAAGAAGGTGGGATCACTTTCAATGTTTTCCAGGATGTCAGAACAAATCATTCTTCGGCGTTCCTTCTGTTCAATTGTGAGACACTTTGGAACCATTTTTGAACACACTTTGTTCATGTTGAAACTTTCATGAAGAATCTGCCTAACACTTTCCTTGTCAACTCCTGTTAACTCAGACACTGCTCTGATTGTTAAACGGCGATCTTGTCGAACAAGTTTACCGATTTTTTCAATGTTTGCATCAGTTTTTGCTGACAATGGTCTGCCAGTGCGAGTGTCATCACTGGTGTCTTCGCGGCCATCTTTAAATCGTTGAAACCACTCAAACACTTGTGTTCGCGATAAACAATCATCGCCGTACACTTGTTGTAACATTACAAACGTTTCACTTGCAGATTTTCCTAGTTTGAAACAAAATTTGATGTTAACACGCTGTTCTTTCTGTACACTCAACATTTTCCGACGCACAGACAAAACGTCAACTACTTAAAACAGACGCCACGGGCAGACTGAGTGCAGGAGGCAGATGAAACTCGAGCAGTAGGCGGAGCGAGAGTCACGTGACAGGCCACGCGACTTTCAGCCTTATTGCATTCGTTTTATTGTTTCACCAGTACTAGTCCGGTTTTTTTTTCTAGCCACACCTCGTATGTACAGTATTTAATAATCACTTTCTGAATAGAGCAGGTAAACTAAATAGAAACCTAGTCCCAACAGGGAATCATATAGCGCTCGTAGAAAAAAGTGTTCTGAGACTGTTACCTGAAATGCTCCTCCATGATACTGACAAGAGGGAGATTGAGTTAATAATTAAATCACTAAAGACCAAGAACTCTCATGGATATGACGGGGTATCTAGCAGAATACTGAAGTATTGTTCTATGTATGTTAGCCCAGTACTTAGCCATATCTGTAACTTTTCCTTTAGGAGTGGTCGGTTTCCTGACCGATTAAAGTACTCGGTAGTGAAGCCACTTTATAAAAATGGAGACAGGGATAATGTTGACAATTATAGACCTATTTCTATTCCATCGGTGTTTGCTAACGTTATCGAGAGGGTTGTGTATACAAGGTTACTGGAGCATTTAAATTCACATAATTTGCTGTCAACTGTACAGTTTAGTTTTAGAAATGGTCTAACAACTGAAAATGCTATATTATCTTTTCTCTGTGATGTTTTGGACTGATTAAATAAAAGGTTGCGAACGCTAGGTGTTTTCTTTGATTTAACGAAGGCTTTTGACTGTGTTGACCACAAAATATTACTGCAGAAGTTGGACCATTATGGAGTAAGGGGAGTAGCTTACAACTGGTTCGCCTCTTACTTTAAGAACAGAAAGCAGAAGGTAATTCTCCGCAATATTGAGAGTGGTTGTGATGTTCAGTCCCAATGGGGCACTGTTAAGTAGGGCGTTCCCCAAGGGTCGGTGCTCGGGTCACTGTTGTTTCTTATTTATATAAATGATTTGCCTTCTAGTATTACAGGTGATTCAAAAATATTTCTGTTTGCTGATGACACCAGCTTGATAGGGAAGGATATTGTGTGTAATACTGAAACATTGTCAAATAATGTAGTTCATGAAATAAGTTCGTGGCTTGTGGAAAATAATTTGATGCTAAATCACAGTAAGACTCAGTTTTTACAGATTCTAACTCACAATTCAACCAGAACCGATATTTTGATCAGACAGAATGGGCATATTACAAGCGAGACGGAACAGTTCAAGTTTCTAGGCGTTCGGATAGATAATAAGCTGTTGTGGAAAGCCCATGTTCAGGATCTTGTTCAGAAACTAAATGCTGCTTTATTTACCATTAGAACAGTATCTGAAATAAGTGACAGTTCAACACGAAAAGTAGTCTACTTTGTATATTTTCACACGCTTATGTCATATGGTATTATTTTTTGGGGTAATTCTTCTGATTCAAAAAGGGTATTTTTGGCTCAAAAACGGGCTGTTCGAGCTATGTGTGGTGTAAGTTCGAGAACTTCTTGTCGACCCCTATTCAATAGTCTGGGAATTCTGACATTGCCCACACAGTATATATTTTCTTTAATGTCGTTTGTTGTTAGCAATATTAGCTTATTCCCAAGAGTTAGCAGCTTTCACTCAGTTAATACTAGGCAGAAATCAAATCAGCATGTGGAATGCACTTCCTTGACTGTTGTGCAGAAAGGAGTGCAGTATTCTGCTGTATCCATTTTCAATGAGCTACCACAAGAACTCAAAAATCTTAGCAGTAGCCCAAACACTTTTAAGTCTAAACTGAAGAGTTTCCTCATGGCTCACTCCTTCTTTCTGTCGAGGAGCTCCTGGAAGAGCTGAAAAATTAAGCAAATTCCAGTGTTACATTGTTGATTTTCTTTATTTAAACTTACGAATTGTCGCCTGAATATGTTTCTTATATTTCATTTTATCTGTTTCTACTATCGTGTTATAATTTCATGTATTGACTCGTTCCATGACCATGGAGACTTTTCCTTAATTTGGTCCCACGGAACAATAAATAAATAAAAAAATAAAAAAAACATACCAACGTGAATAGGCGGTTTGTTGCCACTTTCCCCAATTATTTTAGAAATTCCAATAGAGTGTTATGTATCCCTAGTTCCTTATTCGATCTTAAGTCTTCCAAAACTCTATTAAATTCTGATTTTAATACTGGATCACCTATCTCCCTTACATCGACTCCTGTTTCTTCTTCTATAACGTCATACGACAAGTTCTCCCCATCATAGAAGTCTTCAGTGCACTCTTTCCACCTCTCCATTTCCTCTTCTGCATTTAACAGTGAAATTTCCTTTGCTGTCTTAATGTTACCATCCTTGCTTTCAATTTCACCAAATGTTGTTTTGACTTTTCTACATTCTGAGTATTCCTTTCGACAATCATTTCTTTTTTGATTTCTTCACGTTTTTCATGCAGTCGTTCCGCCGTAGCTTGCCTGCTCTTCCGATTTATTTCATTCCGAAATGACTTGTGTTTCTGTATTCCTGAATTTCCTTGAACATTTTTGTACTTCCTTCTTTCATCGACCAACTGAAGTATTTCTTCTGTTACCCATTGTTTCTTCGCAGTTACTTTCTTTGCATCTATGCCTTTCTTCGTTCCTGCACTAGCCTCATTATAATGAACCATCTCTCCGCTAATAAACACCTCCCCTCCTTCTCTTCCACACACGCACGCACGCACACACACACACACACACACACACACACACACACACACACACACACATTTATACACCTCTCTGTTATCGCCATGAAAATAGAGTGTAAACGAACTAAAATGCGCTGTTAATTTCGGACTAAAACTGCGCTTCAAATTTCGCCTGACATGTAGTGTATGTCCCCCTTACCTTAGAGAAAGACTGTATTTACCTGTCTCTAATCACTATGGGACTTAACGTCGGAGGTCATCAGTCCCCTACACTTAGAACTACGTAAACCTAACTAGCTTAAATACATCACACACACCCATGCCCGAAGCAGGATTCGAAACTGCGACCGTAGCAGCCGCGTGTTTCCGGACTGAAGCGCCTAGAACCGCTCGGCCACCGCGGCCGCCTTACCTGTCTGGGATCACTGTTAATAGTATACACCGTTAAAAATTGCTTTAATAATTAGGTGAGTAAGAAGTTACTAACATCAATCAATAAGCCAAATGGTCGTACTTTAATCCACTATCTCTTGAAGAAAACCTTATTTCGATACCTTGAACTGTTCATTAAGTATTACGAGTCTCTCTGTTGCAAGGAGCCCTCTGGATGTAAGCTGTTGATTGATGTAAGCTGATTGATGTAAGCTGTTGATTTTTAAATCCTGCTCTTCACATCTTTTACAAAATTTATTGTGGGCCCCATTCTGATATCATGTGACTTAGCTATTTTTCTTAATACTTTGTGTGTGTGTGTGTGTGTGTGTGTGTGTGTGTGTGTGTGTGAGCGCGTGCTCTTAAAAATCTCCATCGGCCGTCTTGATAAACATATGGATACATATAAACCAGCTCACATAAAGGGGCCGAAAACAATTTATCGAGCTATCGAACATGTTACGGAAACATTCGCTTTAGGAAGAAACAAACGACTTAGCAACAGCGTGTCTAATGTTAGACGAAGGGTCTTTATTGCGCGCCACAAATTATTGGCTGCCCTCGTCGTGGGGGGGAAAGAAACTGCCAGAAAAACGCTGAGTCGAGTAAGAGGGCTGGCAAGCACGGTATTCTCGGAGGGGAACGGGGAAAGTGGTGACTGAATGAGAGAAATGGACTTAATGAAAAGAAAAACGCCGAGGAGTAAAAATGGAGAAGAAGGGAGGTAGTTCGTAAAGAAATTGAGCAGGGGAGAAGTTTCACTGAAAAATATTTCGTAGCAGAGAAAAGGGGGCTGCGGAACACCTTTCGACAAAGATTTTATAATTGTGTGAAATGAAGTAAAGAGAAGATGGAAGTTTCTAGCGGCGCAGCACAGGCCGCAGGAGTGCTCTGAAGATTCCAGCGGTTCTTGGCGCAAACGTCACAGAATTTTATGGGCAGGGAAGACGTCGTCGTTTACGCAGCTGCTTCTCCTTCTTTCTCTTATTTAATTATGTGGTCTATGTTCTGCACGTTTATATGAAAGTGGCTACAAAGGCCAATATCTGCAGCTATCAGAAAATATTTCGAATGTCTTACAAATTCGGGATAAGAACATATATCATACGATACCTTCGATATGCGTGTACATGTTACATGTGTGTAAACGTGCGATCCCGAAATATGTCCGTGGTAGTATTAATGGAGCATATACCTATATATTCAAGGTACAGTAGTCTCATACTCATGGTGACGACATCTCAGTAATTAATGCATTTACTTTTTGCCATATGAATGGTTGCACAAGGCTTTGTATGACATCAAATGCCTAGTCACACGGTAAATTCTGGACTGCATTGTTGGTCGGATATGCCAGATTGCATTCCCAAATCCGGTAAATAATTTTCACACAACAAACAAGCATTTATCAGATTATTATTTTAGTTTATAAAATGAGAATTATATTTAATATGAGCGTAAGTAGCATTTCCTGTTCAAGAAACTGCATTTCTGTAACGTTAATAACCGTTTTAATGACCATCATATACCTATACTGTGAAGTTTTGAATAAGTTTTGCTTATGGTGCTCTTCGGTTTTACTCGAGTGTTGACAGTCAGCTGTCCTGTGGCATGTTTGGTGTACGGCTATCTAGTGGTTGGGTGTAATAATTATTATTTTAGGTGTTGTACTTGATGAAGCTCGAAACCGGCTACTCGTGAGGCAATAATGATGGGACCTGTCAAATATTCCTTTTTATCCTAGCACCCTCGAGCGTTATCCCAGTACAGTTTAATTGACTCATGTTATCTCGGGAAGTTTCAGAAGAACACTGCAAGTTGTTCCTATTTGCTCAAGGAGAAACTTAGAGGTTATGCTTACGTGACAGCAATGGTGGGAGATAAGAGCGACTACGAGAGCCACCTGAAAGATACTGGAAGGAAGTAAAGCCATGGAGGTGGATCATGAGTTATTCTTGCGTAGCTCGGGAAAGATTATACATCTTTCATTTTCTTAGCAGTCTATCTTTTGCCACCCCTCTCCCTCCTCTGTTACGTACACGGCACTTAGCTTTTCACTCCTAATAACTCATGCATGATGTTTAAGCAGTAATCTCTATGTTGCAAACTACCTTGTCTTCCACCTTTAAACCTGCGTTCTGAGTACAGTTCAGTTCAGTTCTCTAATTGTAAACCGGACAATGTGGCTCCTGGACACTTTACAGTCTGTCAGTTCGCCTCAGAAGATCAGACAGGTAGCACAGACAGTTGGCTGTAGTGCAATGACTGTAGAATGAGTAGCGACAAGATGAAATCAAGACTACATTATGGCAAGAACAACATGCAAGTGTGTAGGGAAAGACTATATTACAAGAAGATCGCAGATTGAAGAATGACAATAGTTGAAATAGCGAGAGAGGTTACAGTCCAAGTGGAATGAAATTCCAGTTATTTAATTCTCGTAATCTACATCTACATCTACGTCTATATTTACGGAAGCCTCCCAACGGTGCGTGGCGGAGGGCACTCCACATGCCACTGTCATTACCTCCCTTTCCTGTTCCAGTCGCGTACGGTTCGCGGGAAGAACGACTGCCGGAAAGCCTTCATGCGCGCTCGAATTTCTCTAATTTTACATTCGTGATCTCCTTGGGAGGTATAAGTAGGGGGAAGCAATATATTAGATACCTCATCCAGAAACGCACCCTCTCGAAACCTGGACAGCAAGCTACACCGCGATGCAGAGCGCCTCTCTTGCAGAGTCTGCCACTTGAGTTTGCTAAACACCTCCGTAACGCTATCACGCTTAACAAATAACCCTGTGACGAAACGCGTCGCTCTTCTTTGGATCTTCTCTATCTCCTCTGTCAACCCGACCTGGTACGGATCCCACACTGATGAGCAATACTCAAATATAGGTCGAACGAGTGTTTTGTAAGCCACGTCCTTTGTTGCTGGACGACATTTTCTAAGGACTCTCCCAATGAATCTCAACCTGGCACCCGCCTTACCAACAATTAATTTTAGATGATCATTCCACTTCAAATCGTTCCGTACGCATACTCCCAGATATTTTACAGAAGTAACTCCTACCAGCGTTTGTTCCGCTATCATATAATCATACAATAAAGGATCCTTCTTTCTATGTATTCGCAATACATTACATTTGTCTATGTTAAGGGTGAGTTGCCACTCCCTGCACCAAGTGCCTATCCGCTGCAGATCTTCCCGCATTTAGCTGCAGTTGTCTAATGCTGCAACTTCTCTGTACACTACAGCATCATCCGCGAAAAGCCGCATGAACTTTCGACACTATCTACTAGGTCATTTATATATATTGTGAAAAGCAATGGTCCCATAACACTACCCTGTGGCACGCCAGAGGTTACTTTAGCGTCTTTACACGTCTCTTCATTGAGAACAACATGCTGTGTTCTGTTTGCTAAAAACTCCACAATCCACCCACACAGCTGGTCTGATATTCCGTAGGCTCTTACTTTATTTATCAGGCGACAGTGCGGAACTGTATCGAACGCCTTCCGGAAGTCAAGGAAAATGGCATCTACCTGGGAAAGCTAATATTTTCTGGGTCTCACACGATCGCTGTTCCCGGAATCCATCTTTATTCCTACAGAGTAGATTCTGGGTTTCCAGAAATCACATGATACGCGAGCAAAACGTCACCACAAAATTTGATTATTATCAGACTAATGATTCAGGGTGTGACAGTTCCCATTTCTGTCAGTGTATTATTTGGTTCTAGGCCTGTAGGTTGAAAGGTCTGTGTTGGATTCCTTTCATGTTAATTTCTTAAATCTGTTGTCATTTACAGCATAAATTCCTCTTCTAAATTTACTGTGGCGTTTCTGACTATCTGGGAGGAGACTGAGTAATGGAACGTATTAGTTTTACACATAAACAAGAACGATCTGTCACACTACTACACTTTAAAACACAGTTTATATGTAATTCATGTCACACAGTCTCATACGGAACCTACATCCCCTTTCTTTTATATACTGTATATGATAAGATACTGTCATCCCCCTTCCCTTCTGTGTGAGAGGATGAATGAGCAAATGTATTTCTAGTTGCATGTTTGAGGGTAGCAGACAAGCCTGTCTGCTAGAGAACAGTAGGACCAACGTCTGAACAGGTAGCTACGCTTTCTAAAAGCAAAGAGGTTTCTATCCTTAGTATGGTCCTGTCCGTCCCTTGTCATGTTGGTATAGGAAGCTGCCTCTCTGGTCACTTCCGTTTGTATTTGTGAGGCACCCCTCAGGAAGGGACCAAGGCAGTCTGTCCGTGGCGAGAGTCTGAAGTGGTAAGATCTCCGGCTAAGCGCGTCTCTGCTAAGTCTGTAGGACAATGGATTTCTTAAGTTCAGCCTAGCTGAAAATTTAATCACCTTTATTTCAGGTTTAGCTCTAACATATCTAATGTTATCTTAAATTGCAATGCAGTGTAATTCGAGTGTGAAGTTCAGAATATATTCCGGTAGTTGCTTTGTCACTACTTTGTGAGTAAAGTGGAACCACGTGTTGATCAGTAACTCTAAGTTCATCAATCTTAAATGCGAATGTGCGTGAGATTATAACGTCTCGTCTTGACAATATTTTTCAATATAGCAACTTTTCTTTATGTTCAACCCACGTGGGGTGTACTTTGTGAGACCAGTACAACGTGCTTATACAATTTTTTGACCCATCAGGTTAGTAGTAAGACGATAGTAACCAGTCCGAGGTTTTTCTTTTGTAAATTGCTTTTCGATCTAATTTATTTTAATTATCAAAATTATGGTGGAGTTACACTATTTGTGTAAACCAAGTTGACCACGTGAAGCATGTGGTGTAATCATCAAAGTAGCCCTCAGCTATTCTTTTCGGGAATATTTCACAGAGAGTTTGTATGAATTTAGTATACCAGTGTGTGGTAATTACATGACGGACAGGATTGAGCTACGAACGTAACTTCTTTGGGTGAAAATTGAATCGGTTGGTTGTGGTTAATTTCCTCTTGCATATGTTTCAACGTTCTTCGTGTGTTATTTTATGAATGCAGTGTTGTATGCAGTCTCCCAATCTTGGCTCCCTATTTGATGTGTTCCGTAAGATTACAAACTCACATTTTCACAGTCCTAAATAAGGTACCAGCTTAGTTATGACTCAAGTTTAATATGCTGAAATTTCAATGATAGATGTTAAAATAAATTTCCAAACATAAACTGATTTATTTCTTTTTATTTAAATTCTCTAAAAGATTATCATTAATGTTAGTCTGGTTGGGAATTTGGTAAGCTAGACTGGATACCTGGTGAAACTGTTGCTCAGTAATGCAAGGTTAACTTCCCCAGACAGCTCACAGCTTTAAACCGCTTTTATTGTTTATCAGAACCGCTTTCATAGCAAATTAAAGCAACAACGTTACACATGGCAACCCTGTTCTGTGATTCCGCTAGGCTCTGGAATCTCTGAAACGTTAGATGGCGAGCGTTGAATAATCTTAATTTTTTTTCCCTGCAGCGCTCAAACAACTCCTGCGTTGTTTCTGAGCAGACTTTCAAATGATTCACGGCGTTGTTGAGCGGCGTTGTGTTGTTTGTCTTCTTTTGTTTTCTATATTTGTGTGTTTTATATGTATGTGTTTTTTTTCTCGCTTGTAAATTGCACTGACTTCGATCAAAGATATAAATTTGTTTTGCGTGTGAAAAAGTGCGTACTAAGTTGGGTACCTTTAGTGTGACTGTCGTAATTTTTGGGGGATACATTTATTCTGATTAGTGTGTTGCGTACCGGGTATAAATTGAACTAATGCAGACTCGTAACCAAGCTAAAAGTAGACGGTCCAACAACATAAGCAACATGGACCAAGGGGATAACTTGATTTCAAATATTAACACGTCGGACGGTTCCGAAAATGCAATGGGGAATACTTCAGAGGAAACGCAAAACAGGACGAACGGGCTCACAGCAGAGCCAGAAATTAATTTGCCTCCAACTAACCAAATTGATTTGGCAGAACTCATAAAAGCCTTATTGCATCAAAATAAAGAAAACGCAGAGAAATCAGATAAATCGTTCCGAGAACAAAAAAAATCATCCGAAAAATCGATCCGCGAGCTAGGCGAACAAACAGACGAAAAACTAATCCAGCAGACAAATAAAGTCGACAAGTCGATGCAGAGAGTTTCCGATGATATCTCACAAAGAATAAACAATCTGGCAAGTGAAATAAAAAGCGATATTATGAAAGAATTAGGCCGTACATTTGAACAAATCGATGATCGTCTGCAAGCTTTAGAATAGGGCAAGCGGAGTCGCGATGCGGAATCGAAAGAGCGCGAAGAACAGCTACTTAGGAATTTCCAAGCGCTGAGAGAAGAATGCCAAAGCGAACACCAGCAGGTACTTTCCAGGGCCCAGGAGGCGGAAACGCATTGTCCCGCGTCCATTAGCAACACAGTAGCGGACAACGGTCAAACGATTCACGCACTCGAACTGACCATATCTCACTGACCATATCTTCTTTCCCCTTCCTCTGACCATATACTCCTTCTCCATTCTCTTCCCATCTGCATTGCCTCCTCATCCTTTTCACCAACTTCCAACTGGCTCATGTATTTGCCCCTCCTCCCACATTTCTGTCTATTTCCACATCCCCTTAACTCTGAACATCTTCTCCTCTATACATACCAACTTTTCACCAGCCATCCTCGGTGGCAGGTGTAGCCCCTGCAATAGAGTCCAATAAAGGAGGCCAGTATTACTTCCACAATCCACCCGTTATGGGGAGTAGGCTACACATCACTGGCTTGAAAAATCATTTATTTGACCCTGAAAACCAGGCACCCTGCCATACACGGTGACCCTGCAAGGCTGGTCGATAAAGTAGGCTGATACTACGCCAACACATAAAACTTGTCATGCAGGGCAGCCTACATTCTGGGGCCTGGAAAACTATTTACCACCTCTTACATGCAAAATGCGATGTAAAGCAGGTTGATTTGGCAGGTCTACACTGTTCCCACCCAATATACTTATCATGCAGGACTACCCATACACGAGGGGCAGGAGCAAACAAGTTTTAGCCTGTATCTCCGCACCTATTGGTGCCAGGATGTTGTAAACCTCACAGTTCTGGTACTTGTGAGGCCTGTTGTTTCTGTGGCAAATTTGGTAGAAATCGATCTAGCGATTTGGGAGGAAATCCTACACGTACACACATTCACTGTGTGTGTGTGTGTGTGTGTGTGTGTATGTGTGTGGGTTTAGCTAGTTTGTGGTAGTGATTATCGAAACTAGAGCAAAATTCTGTTTCCTAATTCTTAGTGGAGCTTGAGGATCGTGTGTACAAAACACTGCAACGTGTAGTAGGAAGCAAAGCGAAAGACGTGGAGACGAGCGCCGATGTGCTGCCTCGGGCGGTATTGATTTGACGGAACGGCGTCCAGCGCGAGATATTGGCGGCGCGGCCATTCTTGGCGTGCCGCGAGCCGCGATCCGCGGCGCATATGAGCGGCGCGCGTTATTGGCGGCGGCCGGCATTGTGAGCGCCGCGAGACAATACGGCGCTCGGTCCGTATTGCTTCCGGCAGCTGTCGCGCCCGACACCTTCCCTCTATTCTGTACTGTGCCGCCAGTGTTAGCTGTCGTCCGTGTACAACATAGGGCTTTTTCGGTCATTTGATACGAACAGGCAGGCGGTCCTGCAGTACCTGTCAGGCAACAAAGCCCGTGAGCATCTGCATATCAGTCTTCTCGCTTTGTAATTCCGTACCTATTGACCACGGATCCTAAGAATTAATTTAGCAGTAGGATCAGCTATAAATATATGTAAATCAGTACTTTAAAAATTGTAGGACTTTTTCAGTTAACACATGCATCTCCTTTCTCGCCGACGACTGTGACAGCTTCTCTTAAGGGAGGTATTAACAATTTAGTAATTACCATCTCTCGACAGTCAAGCTGCTACCATGAAATTTGGTAATACTGTTAGTTCCCCTATACATATTCAGCATTCAATGTGATAAAGTTTTATCGACGGATGACTTGTTGCTGTCCGTCGTTGCGTATCTCTGTAATGAGACTGATTTTCTTTGGAAGATGTGGCAACCCTGCAGGCTTGCTTAGGCACAATATCTTGGACCTTGGTCTATAGCCTGCTTCTAGTCCAAGCGGCACATCGTTGAAGCTACTCAGTTGTGAGTTATGCTGTAATAGGTTAACACATGTTTGTGTCTCTCGTCACGGAAATGGAACCGCATAATATTGCGCAACGGTATGCCATTTCTTTTTGCGTTAAATTGGGTGAAAACGCGACGACAACTTACGATAAGCTTCAGAAGGCTTTTTGAGAGGAGGTTATGTCAAGTGCTCAAGTTTTTCGTTACATAAAATGTTTAGTGAAGGCAGGAGGAATGTTGAAGATTAAGACCGTTGTGGACGACCATCAACCCCACGGACGGATGTCAACTTCGCCATGGTGCGTGAAAACGTACGATCTGATCGAAGATTATCCGTGAAAATGATTGCAGAAGAACTGAACATCAATCGAGAAACGGTTCGTCTAGTAATAACTCAAGATCTTGGTATGAGAAAGATTTGTGGAAAAATGGTCCCCAAAAATCTCACACCACAACAACGAGAAACACGGAAAAATCTGTTAGAGAAAACGGAAATCAATCCAGAATTGTTGAGCCGTGTTATCACTGGTGATGAAAGTTGGTTTTTTCAGTACGATCCAGAGACAAAACGCGAAAGTTCGCAATGGTGCGCAAAGGGATCATCCATACCAAAAAAAGCTCGCGTGTCAAAGTCAAAAGTGAAATGCATGCTTGTGTGCTTCTTTGATTCCAAGGGAATTGTTCATAAAGAGTGGGTGCCAACGTTGCTGATAATTGGATTCTGCATCACGATAATGCGCCATCCCACACTGCACTGTCAGTACAGCAATTTTTAACCTCAAAACAAATTTCAGTACCACATCCACCTTTTTCACCAGATATCGCTCCGTGCGACATTTTTTCTATTTCTAAGAGTCAAAACGGCGGTGAAGGGACACACTTTTCAAACAACACAAGATGTTCAAAAAGCTGTGACGAGGGTCTTGGAGGATATTACAGAAGATGAGTTCCAGAAATGTACCATCAATGGCAGAAGCACTGGAAAAACTGTGTGCAATCAGAAGGGAACTACTTTGAAGGAGACAAGGCTAAAATTGACTAAAACGGTAAGCAAGACTTTTTTTTCACATCAGTCCCATTACTTTATTGTCGCACCTCGTATATGACTCTGTATGAGCACTAATTTATTGTCTCTTGTGTTCGTGGTCCTTACACGATATGTATGTTGTCGACAGTAGGATCGTTCTGCAGTCAGCTTCGAAAGCCGATTCTCTAAATTTTCTCGACAGCGTTACATGGAGACAACGTCGTCTTTGGTCCGGGGATTCCCATTTGTGGTCCCGAGGTATCATCATAACAGTTGCGTGTTCCTTGAACCTACCGGTAACAAATCCAGCAGTCCGCCAATAAAATGCGTTGATGTCTTCGTTTAATACGACCAGGAGCGAATTCCGAACACTCGACGATTAGCCTTCCCCATCACAACCCTCACATGCTCGTTCCATTTCACGTTGCTCTGCAGCGTTATTCCCCATATTTAAACGACGTGACTGTGTCAGGCAGGCCACTACTAATGCTGTAGCCGAACTCAACGGGCTCCACGTTCGTCATTCTCCAAATATCCATTGGTTCCCTCGTACAAGGAAAGGGGTAGAAGTCACTGGGACTCATGTCAGAAGAAATCTGAGAGGGTGAAGAGAGGATATAGGAGGAGGAAAAATTTCATAGCCAAAAAGCAACAAGTGGACGGGTCCCTTGCAGAATGTGCTGAGGTCATCCAGTGGAGCCAAAACACCACCTTCTGCAGCTTCTCACGACGCTGCGTCTTGACAGCCTCCAGTAACTTCGTCTCGAGACTCCTGTGACGGTTTGCCCTTTACGATCATAATCTTTTAGCACTGCTACATGGCAAACCCCAAAAGAACTCACAATAACCTTGCCCGATGATGGCTGAGTCTTTGCGTTTCTCGGCGTTGGCGAGTCCAAATTTTTCCACATCTTGCTTTACTCGTTTGCCACGGAATGATAGTGATACATGCAGCATTTGTCAATGGTGATTACTCGGCTAAAGATGTAATCTCCATGGTCTGAGAAAGATGGAATATTTCCGCTGCTGACTCGTGTTCGGTTGGCTTTTTGGATGGGTGCGAGCAGTCGCGGAATCCACAAGCGGCGACACTCGTCGTCTTCAGAATATCGTGCGACATCTTGGATACTGACACACGAATGATCTCCATGTTATTCACTGTTGCCTGGATTATAGTTCGCCAGGATCTTATGTCTGTTGAGACTCCATCTCTTCATTGGAACGCGCTCTGCCACTTCGTTCTTTGTCATTCAGATGTGTTTCACAACCCTGGAAGTGTCATTATTGTTGTGTACTTCCACCAGCGCAGCACAGAGAGGTGCAGTGTTGTTCCCCCTCAAATGCACAAACCCAATGACCGCACGATATTCCACTTCATGAATGAGCTCCGACATTTTTATTTGCCTCATCAAGCGGCATGCAACAATTCTGTGGTCCAGGAATTTCGGTATGTTCCAGTACATGTACATCTACATTTACATGGATACTCTGCAAATCACATTTAAGTGCCTGGCAGAGGGTTCATCGAAGCACCTTCACAATTTTTTATTATTCCAATCTTGTACAGCGCGTGGAAAGAGCGAACACCTATATCTTTTCCTACGAGCTCTGATTTCCCTTATGTTATCATGGTGATCTTTTCTCCCTATGTAGGTCTGCATCAACAAAATATTTTCGCATTCAGAGGAGAAAGTTGGTGTATGGGATTTCGTGAGATGATTCCTCCGCAACGAAAAACGTCTTTGGTACAATGATGTCCATCCGAAATCCTCTATCAAGTCAGTAACATTCTCTCCTCTAATTCCCGATAATACAAAACTTGCTGCCCTTCTTTGAACTATTTCCAAGTGCTCTGTCAATCCTATCTGGTGAGGATCCCACACCAAGCAGCAGTATTCTGCTAGAGGATGGACAAGCGTAATGTAGACAGTCTCCTTAGTATATCTGTTACATTTTTTTAGTGTACCGCCGATAAAATGCAGTCTTCGGTTAGCCTTCCCCACAACATTTTCTGTATGTAACTTCCAACTTAAGTTGTTATTAATTGCAATTCCTAGGTATTTATTTGAATTTAGGGCCTTTAGATTTGACTGATTTATCGTTTAACCGAAGTTTAACGGATTCCTTTTAGCACTCATGTTGATGACCTCACACTTTTCCTTATTTAGGGTCAATTGCCAATTTTCTCAACATACATATATTTCTTCTGAATCGTTTTGCATTTTGTTTTGATCTTCTGATGACTTTAATAGTCGATAAACGACAGCATCATCTGCAAACAACCTAAGACGGCTGCTCAGATTGTCTCCCAAATCGTTTGTAAAGATAAGGAACAGCAAAGGGCCTATAACACAACCTTGGGGAACGCCGGAAATCACTTATGTTTTACTCGATGACTTTCCGTCGAACTGCAGACGTGTACTTGCTGACAAACAGAAAATTTGTAGCGTGACGGTTTTTTCGAACTGATAGTTGAAAATGTATG
The DNA here is from genome assembly GCF_023898315.1 of Schistocerca nitens. Lineage (NCBI taxonomy): Eukaryota > Metazoa > Arthropoda > Insecta > Orthoptera > Acrididae > Schistocerca > Schistocerca nitens. The sequence continues at coordinate 534,848,109 of NC_064614.1, read as the reverse complement.
CCCTCGTTGTATGGCCTCTGTAAATGCTTAGAACAATAGGAAATCATACTGATCGAAGGGTACTTAGTAACATACCACAGTGCAAGGACATCGCTCAAAGCTGGATCGAGCCCGTTTAGATCATCGTAGCTGTACTCAACAAGATTTCGGTATGGAGACTTCGGGGTCTAGCTGAACGTTCACATAGCCATCGGAGTGAGATGGGCCAACAGGCTACCTGATCATCGTATTGTTCGCCTACAAGGAAACCACGGCAGAGAAACCAGATCCCATCCATGAAACGACATAGATGTATAGTTTTCCCTGTTATTAGATTCTCTATGTTAGTTCACTGGTCATGCGTTACACTCTCCTGCAGCAGAAGGTCCCGAGGAAAGATGCCACTCGCTGAAATATTGTCTTAAAAAGACATTAGAAGCTGTAGAGAGCCAATATGATAAATTCTTTCCCGCAGAGTCTCACAGTACGTGGAGATCCGTTGAAGTAATACGCAAGACGAGAACACCTCGTTCGATATGAGCCCAAAAACGGTAAAGAGCTTTAATGATAGGCGGTTTGGGTAGCTGGAAGAGGAGGAGACGACGAGATTAGTGTTTAACGTCGCGTCGACAACGACTTCGTTAGAAACGGAGCACAAACTCGGATTAGGGAAGTACAGAGAAGGATATCGGCCGTGTCGGGAAATCACGGAAAACCTAAATCAGAATGGCCAGACGCTGGTTTGAACCATCATCCTCCCTAATCGAGTCCAGAGTGCTAACCGCTTGAGTACTTGGAAAGTACTTAAATGTCCATGAAGTGTTGTTTGAACCCTTGTGACAAAATTCGGATCCAGGAGCCACCGATAGTAGGTTGTCTTCTTGGGCAAAGAGGTCTTCTTTCTGCTGTTAGTGGTGAATAAACAAATTCGCTGCTGGTAGATTCCTCTAGTGTTCGTCCTCGGGAACGATACCAGATGGTTTCACTCAACTTGAAAAATCAGTAACTGAAACTATCAGTATTTTGGTATTTTCCACGTATTCCGTTGGGCTTATATCAATTCATACTTAGACTCAACAGTCTTAGCTACTTTTCTCCATTCATTGAACGTCTACTCGCTGTGTACCTGTGTACACGCTAATCTTTGTTTCTCATTTCACGCGCTGAATAACTGTACTCTCAGATGGTCGTTTCTGTACTTCTTGTTGAATAGGTAGTTCCGTGTGCACTGGCTATTTCACGTTTTGTTGTTGTTGAAATCTGAGACACTGATTTGATTAATTTCCTTTCGTGATAGTGATTTTGGACGGATTGAGGTATTACGTTGTGAAAAGCAACACTTGATCTTGGTCTGTATGCGTTGGTAAATGGTAGAGATTTGTGGTAGCCTATTTTAAATAGGGAAAACATTTAAAATAGTTGAACAGATTAATAACCAGTAGCGATCGGTTGCTTCTGCCTAATAGTTCTACGTGAAGCCAGATGAGAGAAGGCTCGCTGACGCTGTGTGCGGTACAAAGTGTGCTGGCGGAAGGCGAGTGTGCATCCACAGAGCTCGAACCCGCGGCGGACGGCTGCCTCCGCCTGTTGAACCGGCCATCGTGTGGAGGGCCAGTGTTGGACAACTGTCGCCCCGATATGAGATCATAAGGAGAGCGGAGAGCTCTGCAAATACGGACCAATCTAATTGAAATCTCGCTCTCTGTTATATTGGCTGTTGGCCCGGGCAAACACTCGACGCCGGACGAGCGCTGCGTCGATCAGGGGCAGAGCGGGCACTGAGGGCGCCTGCGCCGCTCGGGGGGGATCAGCACCGGCGCCGGGGCAGCAGCCAACTGTCTGCAGCGCGGGATGGCTCGTCTGTACCAAATGGGTGGGAGCAAAACTTTGGGCTCTGTGCCGACAACCATGCGTACTGGTGCTCGCGCCGTCAGTAGAGAAAGCCAAATCCACACCAGAAACAGAAGCTCGGTGGACAAAAATTAGTCACCCCAATGCGCACGCGCAGATGAATCGTTAATCCTTTACAAATGGCGCAGCGATCGGGTCACGTGTTCGAAAACGCTCTCGAGCCTTGCATCTAGATGAGCATAAGGAAGTAACGATCAATGAGACATTTATGTTAGAAGCGCACATTGTAGATTAAATTGGGCAAATATTAGGAGGTGACAGATTGGCAAAAATGCGTAATCGTGTTTGATCGTGCCCGTGGCGATACGGTGTGTGAACTGCTCGATTTGCTGGTGGCCGCGCGGTTTGAGGCGCTATGTCACGCACTGCGCGGTCCCTCCCGCCGGAAGCTCGAGTCCTCCCTCGGGCATGGGTGTGTGTGTTGTTCTTAGCATAAGTTACTTTAATTAGTGTGTAAGTGTAGGGACCGATGACCTCAGCAGTTTGGTCCCTTAGGAATTCACACACGTACACACACACACACATTTGTTGGTGTTCCGCGACGGACTGTTCAACGTGTGTACAAGCAGTGGCGTAACACACACTGGAATTACCGTCGGAACAATATCGTGACTGAGGTGGACTAGCCGGTCGCCGTGACCGAGCGGCTCTAGGCGCTTCCGTCCGGAACCGCGCTGCTGCTGCAGTCGCAGGTTCGAATCCTGCCAAGGGCATGGATGTGTGTGATGTCCTTAGGTTACTTAGGTTTAAGTAGTTTAGGGGACTGATGCCCTCAGATGTTAAGTCCCATAGTAGTGCTTAGAGCCTTTTTTTTTTTTTTTAGGTGGACCGGAGACGCTTTTGACGGCCTTCGAATCATAATCGCTTCCAAATCCAACAGGAATTGCTGCAGGCAGTGAAGCAGTCTGCATCCCTTCCTGTTGGCGACAGAACATTGCGACTGGGACTGCAAGCACTGAGCATTTGGAGTCGGTACCTCAGCAAGAGGCCGCCACTGAAACAGGAACTTAACGCTGTGCGACTTCAAGGGGCTAGAAATCGTCGAAGTGGACAGTAGCTGACTGCGAAAAGTAATGCGGTCTGATGAATCACAATTTTGCCTACATCGCAATGTCACACTTCATCGAGTGCACCGAAGGCCGAATAAAGCATTTCATCCTGAATGTGTTCAGGGCCAGTTCAACCAGACGTGGGGCTGCGTTGTTTTGGGGGCGTTTATCTTATCATGAATTGCGTCCGTCCACTGAGGTGACCACTAACATGAACCCGCATGTTTATTGAGACATTTTGATTGGTTAACTATTGGCTTTCAGTCAATATCTACATGAAAAGTAAGCTATTGATATCCATATTTGTCAAGACGACAAAAGCGGATTTCATCGGACTGGAGGAATATGTGACTGAATGTTCCCTACCCTATTACATCTCGACTGACCTGCAAAATTAATTAAGTTGAACCCCACAGAAAATCTGTGGAACTTTTTGGAACAGACGGTAAAACGCCGATATCAGCATCCTCGCAATTTGGTGGAACTGAAAATCGAAATTTCAAAGATGCGCCGTTCGTGCACAACTTTGAGGATCTTTGTAATGATTGATCTAGGAGTGGATAAGGTTTTTGTCCGATGAGCTTACATAACTGGGGGAATGGATCGCTAAGTGGAGAACCGGCCTTAATCCTTTGAACAGCCAGCTGATTATGTTCAAATATTACCCTCTCAAACAAAGCGCTGGGCAGAATACGGCATCCCGGTGCTGCAAATACCATAGGCCAAGTATCTGGGAGTGAGCCTAGATGTCACACTATCCTGAAAACCACACGCCCGACTCCATCTGAAAACCAAACTTTCATTTTGTGAAAACCCTCCTACATCGAGTAAAAATTAAAGTTATCGACGGTATCAACATCAACAGCAAAATGATAACTCTAATTTCAAAGAGTAATTTAAAGAGGAATTTTACCGAAATAAACACTGAGACACATTCACATACTGAAGAAATCTGAGCTGTTAAGCACATTTTTCATCCTTGTTACGTGAGGGCTATGTGATATCCTGCTACATATATTATTCTACAAACAATAATAAACCAACTTCTTTTCTGTGTGTGCTGTGGTGTTTCTAGCAGCCTCAGTCACCTTTCCAGATGAAGGGTTAGTTATCATTCGGAGCCAGAAGTATACCAAACGGGATTACAGTTAGTAACCAAAGCATAATGTGTTGAGACTACCATCCCAACGGTTAATTAACTGGATAACACAGCGTATTAACACACACAGGCCATACGAATCCATTAATCGTGCCTTGTAATAGGTACACCACCTACCAAAGATGTGTAGATTCTACAGTATGTAAGGCATTCACTTATGAACAGATATTGTCCTTTGGCTACGGTTTTGCTTTACTTGATATTGTGAAAGGAATAAACGAGGTTATACGTGAAAAGGTGTTTGAAGACTTTGCTAACGTTTTCTTCATTCAGGACAACAAGATAAAAGAGAAGACCACCTAGTGAGGCATATAGACGATTTTCCTTCACGCTAAAGTCCAACTTCATATGGCAGAAAGGCGCTAATATTGTTGTAACCTCCCAACAGAAAAATTCCGTAACCTCCCAGCAGTAAAAAATATAACTATAACATTGACATTTAGCGTAACCTCCCAATAAATAAGTTGCGTAACCTATCAATAATAAAATGTAACTAATCTCTCAATAAAGAAATTTGTGGCTCAGTTATAACCTTTCAATAACTGACTGTGAATTTAAACTGGTAAATTTTGGACGTCAGCAGTGCTGTGTCATGACCCTGAAAGATCATTCTGAATAAATTGAAAATTCTTACCTCAATAAGGTCGCCGGATAACTCATATATATCTGCTCCTATAAGAAATTATTCTGGCACAGCTGAGTGCAATGCTGGTCGATAGATTTGTCGTGTATAAAAAGAAACAACTGATTTTTCTTTTCAATAATCGGGATGACCAAGGATTGGAGAAATTAGTAAATTCTTTAAATTGAAATGAATGATTGTCAAACGTTACTTTTTATGAGAATGATTATTACTAAGAGATTTTTTTTAGAAACATTTACATGGGACTTGATATTACAATAGTACATATGCGCGAGGCTGCTTTTATCTTGTACTACGACGCTCAGGCTCCTCCATCGCTCCCCACGACCGGCCCAGCCAACACGATACACCAGACTGCTAGCAACTACCTACTTGTACTGCTGCACAGTTCCTACTGCTGACAACACTGCTCTCTGGTCAGAGATTCTCTTATAGCTTACATATCGCAGGCAGCGCATGAGCAATCCATCGAAATTACATCTGCTCGAGTGCGCTAACAACAAATTCCTTAATCATGGACCTCTTACATAACACTCCACTGGTGGGGGGGGGGGCAAAAATTTGTCAGCGATGGTGAGTCAATTGGACTTGCCATGAGCAACAAATTTTTCTATAATCTATTTAGTTAACTAAGTCTTCAGTAACAGAGTATATACATTACTGATAAGTGCAGAACATATTAAGAAATAAAATAGAGTGCACAAGCACTGAGTTCAGAACATATTAAGAAATGACAAAATGTATATGCAGTGAGTACAAAATATATTAACAAATGACATAAAGTGCACACGCATGGTAAAAGTCTTTAGCATTTTACAAGAACTGAATACATTAAGAAATGAAGTAAAGTGCACACATACTGTAAAAGTCTTTATCATTTTACAAGAACTGAATACATTAAGAAATGAAATAAAGTGCACACATACTGTAAAAGTCTTTAGCATTTTACAAGAACTGAATACATTAACAAATGAAATAAAATGCACATGCACTGTAAAAGTCTTTAGCATATTTAGGACAACTGATCATATTAACAAATGAAATGAAGTGCACATGCACTGTATAAGTCTTTACCATTTTACAAGAATTTAAACATATTGAGTAATGAAATAAAGTGCACATGCACTGCATAAGTCTTTACCATTTTACAAGAATTTAAACATATTGAGAAATAAAATAAAGTGCACACACACTGTAAAAGTCTTTACCATTTTACAAGAATTTAAACATATTGCGAAATGAAATAAAGTACACATGCACTGCATAAGTCTTTACCATTTTACAAGAACTAGGAAAGGAATGGGAAGGATAGAATCATGGTTGTAGCACAGTAGGTTGCACATAGCTGTGCTGAAAGTCCGTATCTTTCTACATAAGAACAACATCAATTGAGACAATCTCAAGTTCTCTTCCCTGAAGTATTTATCAGTGTAGCCAGGACACTGAAATGTTGTGTTAGTATTGTATATTATCATTTTGGTAGTGCATTAGGTACACGAAACAGTAGACCATAATAACATCTCTGTTGTTCAAGGTGGTCGACAGCTTGATATGTCAACACCACATTCTTGTAGAATCCATTTTCTTACATCAACGTAGAATTAGTGCAAAAACCAAATATAGTGCTCCATGATCATGAGAATGGATAGGACATACGGATATTGCAGTAATTGTTGGTAATTAGGTCAGAAGGTGAAGGACATTAAGTCTTATGCTAGTCATCATTCGGAATTACAATAGTGTATCAACAGATTTGAATAATTATTTGCACTCATTGGCTAATTACTAAACATTCATGTAATATGTATGCAGTATTACAGAACATTATACATAAGTCATCTCATTACAGTAATTATTGGCATAGCATTTATGCGTAAGTCATCACATTACAGTAATCATTGGTATATGATTTATGCAGTGTTACAAAACATCATTCATAATACATCTCATTGCAGTAATCATTGGCATAGCATTTATGCATTATTACAAAACATCATTCAGTATTACTCAGAACTCATCATTCAAGTGACATAAGACATATTTAAAATATAACACACTGTAACTATTACTCAAGACCTGTAGTCCAATAATACATAGATATAATGGATTCAATACATCAGAGAAATTTGCATTATATTTAAGACTAGAAATATATCTTAAACTGGTAGCATTATTTAGTTGTATACTGGTAATAGTTGGATTGGTAATAATTTTTTTCTGCTAGCAATGCATTGCGTTGGGATCGATAGTCAATTGCTGGGTCATGAAAATATTTGCTTTTGACTTATTGCTGGAAATAAGGATTAATAACGTCATTCGTCATGAGTCAGCTGCAGCAATGTTATGAAACAAGTACAGTATATGTGATCACATTCATAAATGATAGACACATCTGGGTAAAAAAAATGCAAGTACTAGAACAGATTTAATAATTAAGTATCATGATATTAGTATCATGAAAAGCTTTTCCTAGAAAAAATACAAAGTGGATTATTGATCTGAAAGAAAAAATGTATATTATGCTGAAAAGTAGTAAACTTCGGATTAACAGGTAATGAAACGTGTACTCAATATGTATGTACTCTAGCTGTCTTCCCCAAAACATTCAGTCATCATACTATGCGACATAAGACATACTGTCAAAAGGAACTGCAACAAATACTTAAATAACTACGAGCATTTCTTAACTAACAGAAAATATATAAATTTCATCATTATCATCATCTGCAAAGAAAAACTTCATTATTCATATTACCATATTCTTCATATAACTATTCTTCATCATTTATTATCATCTGCAAAAAATAGACACTTCATTATTCATATTCATATTAACATTCTTCTCATACAACTATTCATTATCATTCATTACCTCATATAGTATAGAGTTTCTTACTTCCAGCATATTTCATCACTAAAATTAACATGTGTAGTTCTGTCTGACAGCCTGCAATAATCGCCTCGTATTCTGAAAAAAAAATAATTAGTCAAGACTGCTATCATACGATGTGTATAGTATATTCTTGTTAATGCTTGTTAATTCTGATCCATTTACTCTTCATGAGAAGTTATTGCGTTTTCTTTCGTTCATTCCGAAGGTGAAATTCCCATTTCATAGTAAACCACTGTGGTTTGTTTAATTTATTTCTTTTACACGTCATTGCTTTCTGAAAATGATGAATATGGATTAATATCTTGCATTTAATTCATATACCCATTAAAAAAAATTGTTTCTAGTGATATAACTAAGCATACAACATAGCATGACAGAAAACGTATTATGTCAAAACCATTGACAATTTTCAAGTGCATAAATGTACACACAGTATCATAATGTAGTAGCAAAAAAATGCAGACTAGTCAAGATATTGAGATATCATAAGGAAAAATGTCAAGGTAAACTGGTGTTTGTTATATCTTAAAGATTTCATAGTGCATACAGACAAAAATTCTACTTTCGATAGGAAAACAATCGCACATACACAAAAAAGTGGAAAATGTGCACGGTCTGATGTGTAACGACAAGAAAAGCGACCTGCTAATCTTACATTGCCGGGCACTTGCCAAGAAAAAATATAATCATCATCAGTAAGTGGTCATATAATTATCTCGAAATGGCATTACATTGTGATATATCGTAAACTATGTTCATTCAATAAAGGGTTTAATATTGGAAATATGTTGATTGCCCTAGCATAGCTTGTAATTCTTTCTTAACTTGTTCTCTGTAGATATACGGAATAGGATAATGTTTGGCTTTAAATGTGTCATGCTGTTTAACTTGAAATTCATACATAAAACCAGACATAGTACCAGGAATGTTGTCAAACCTGGAGCTTCCTGTAAAAGAATTTTGCGTAGTTGCGTAAGTTCGAAGTCTGTATTTGCACTGCTTTGTTTTACTTTCTCAGAAATCATCTGCATAACGTCATAGTTAGCTTGGTCTGGTGTATTATAGCTGTGTACGTACGTATCGGTGAACAATGTCGAATGGAAATGATCTCTGTTAGATTAATTGCCTGTTCGTCTGCAGATAAAGCGTGCTGAAATTCTAATGCCAGTTGTACATTTTCGTCCTTTAACATTAAATAGGAATTTTGAAAGTCAATAATGGCGTCGTGTTGTACCAAAAAATTCGTACCTAAAATAACGTCTGTTGTCAATAAGGAAACAACCCAAAAATTTGAGTGGAACGTATGACCTGCAATACAAAATGATAAGTGTGTCGGTAATTTGACATCTACTCCTTTACCAGATACTGCACCTTTTACTTTAGTTTTGCCTAATGGTAACGTAGGATAGGTGTTCTCTTTGTTACATTCGTTGAATGTTTCTACATTTATAACTGACATAGGTTATCCAGAATCGATTACTGCTGAAAATGTGGACGATCCAATCTTTACTTCAATGACAGGGTGGGAAACGGTTTTTTGAATAACTGGTTTTTCATGCAGAAGTGTGTCTCGGATGTCGTCAAATGTAATAACATTTTCGTGAACAAGATTCTGTGTGTCAAAAATATTGCTTACGTTGCTGGAAGATGCAACCTGTACTGTATCTAGTCGAATTCTTTCTGCAGTGCTGTTATTTGCGGGAGGATGCTGTGGCATTTCTACTATCTGTACTGTTCTGTTATTTCGTCCTGACGTATTACGTTCGGAATGATACCGACTGTCTGGTTCATTCATGATAATCTATTGTTGTGGATGATTCTGCTGCTGATAAGACCGACTGTTATGCTAAAAACTGTGCTCATTACTTTTGCGTCTGTCATAATAATCATTGCTATACGGCGCGTTGCGATAGGAATTGAAATTATGTGTCTTCTGTACGTAGTGATTTCCTGGTTGCTGTGCGTTACTATTTGGTGGAGGCGACGCTATACGTGTAGGCGGCGAAACATTAAAGCTTGGTTGACCTTGGACATTACATTGTTGGTTAGGTATGCAAACTGGGTCATTTTGTTGCTGTTATGGGGAAAAGTCTGTATTGTTGCCAAAATGTGTTTGCTGTTGCTGATAATTTTCTACATACTGATGATTAATTTTTTGTCTGTTATTAAAGTTCTGGTAGTTGTCATTCCTGGAGCGTATAATGATAACTGTCACTTTCAGGTAAAACATCTCTTATCAGGATTTCTTTACTCATTCCTAATGCTAGATAGATCGATAGTTGAAGAGCTGTTTTGATAGATATAAAGGATAGTAAAAGAGTAGGCAGCAGTGCAGAAAACTAAAGAAGAAATAGCACTACTATTGCTCGGGGCCCTGTGCACGCTACGGCACATATTCACCGAAGCGTAGTGAATCCCCTGAGGTCTATTACGCGCTGCAAATAAATTTTAGTTTCTGCGTTATAGGTAATGCCGGTGAAAATTCAAAAGCAAATTGTTGTATCCAGTCCAAAGAGTGTATCTGTGTTCTGTAATTCTTAAATACCTTAAATTTTTTTACGGATAGAAAGTGCTTGTAATCAAAATTATCGTATCCGAATAGCTGAACAGGTTCAGGATTGTATGATAATCCGTTTGTCTGTGTCTGCCCTGAATCCAAGTCACGTACTCTCTGTAAATTACCTAAGTTACACTGGCTGTGTGAGTGTGACAAATGTTCGGAAAGTGGCGTATGCTGTGACGTGTTAGAGACTGCAACATTTTCTATCTCCGTCACTTTAAAACGTTCGTCAATTTGGCTGTTCTGTTGTTCAAATTTCTTATCAACTTTCGCGTCCAGTATGCGTGAAAGTTCTGCTGACATTAATTTAAACTCGTCGCGTAACTGTGTTGCGTTTTCAGAACATTGTTTAGTGACTGCACTACTTTCATCTCTAAGTAATTTCGTTGTGGCTACATGTGTACTACTTAATTCTTGTGCAACAGATCTAATTTCTTCACTACTGTTCCTAGCACAAGCCATAATTTCCTCACGTAATTGTTCTTTAGTATCATGACGTTGCACGGTAACGGCTGTAATCTGTTCACTAAGTTGTTTGTTCTGTTCGTTAAGGTTGTTGTGTTTTTGAAAAGGTTTGCCAATTGTATGTGCACTGTTGGTCACTACATCGGAATCAAATAAATCTGACGTACTTTGAGTACATTGTTCACCTTCGTTACATTTGTCTGTCACATTTGCCTGTTCACTGTGTAAATTTTGCAAATCAGGTGTATCAAAATGGACAGCGTTCACTGTAACGGAACGTGCCGCGTCATCAATTGTCGTTAAATTTTCAGAGGACACAATTGAATTTGTTTGCTCATCATTACGATTAAAATCATTACTAGTGGTCGGTACGCACTCATTATCTGTAATTAGAGGATTATCATTATGACACTGAGTGTCGCTTGTATTATCGGTCTAATTATTCGAGTCGGCTTTCTCACTCATTGCGCATCGCGAAGTACTGTTAGCAGTTTTTTGTGGCATTTTCACAAGTCAAAGTTAAGCACAAAATCAAATAAATACAAAGCAAAAATGGAACAAATACAATAACAATAAAAAGCAAAAAAATTGCCGATGATCTGTGAAAGAAAGAGTGATAAGCCAGTAAATGCGTTGCGCCAGATGCAAACGACATTTAATGTTAGGTAAATAAGAGCAGATATATAACTGACTACTTCTCAGAAATACACAAAAATACGACCCTGGCTGGTTGTCGACAAGTATAACCTCCCAATAAATAAATTGCGTAACCTATCAATAATAAAATGTGACTAATCTCTCAATAAAGAAAATTGTGGCTCAGTTATAACCTTTCAATAATTGACTGTGAATTTAAACTGGTAAATTTTGGACGTCAGCAGTGCTGCGTCATGGCCCTGAAAGATCATTCTGAATAAATTGAAAATTCTTACCTCAATAAGGTCGCCGGATAACTCATATATATCTGCTCCTATACGAAATTATTCTGGCACAGCTGAGTGCAATGCAGGCCGATAGACTTGTCATGTATAAAAAGAAACAACTGATTTTTCTTTTCAATAATCGGGATGACCAAGGATTGGAGAAATTAGTAAATTCTTTAAATTGAAATGAATGATTGTCAAAAGTTACTTTTTATGAGATTTTTTTTAGAAACATTTACATGGGACTTGATATTACAATAGTACATATGCGCGAGGCTGCTTTTATCTTGTACTACGACGCTCAGGCTCCTCCATCGCTCCCCACGACCGGCCCAGCCAACACGATACACCAGACTGCTAGCAACTACCTACTTGTACTGCTGCACAGTTCCTACTGCTGACAACACTGCTCTCTGGTCAGAGATTCTCTTATAGCTTACATATCGCAGGCAGCGCATGAGCAATCCATCGAAATTACATCTGCTCGAGTGCGCTAACAACAAATTCCTTAATCATGGACCTCTTACATTGTTTCGAAGCACCCGCCTTCCTGCACAGCGCACTGACTTGTAGGCACACATACTATGCCACATCTCTCTTGTTCGTTATTTTTTCAGGGGATGCTCTTCTCATTGTGGATATTTTCTTTACATTATGTATGGTCTCTCGAGTATTATGACTTAGATTTCTACTGGTGCGTTCTCACGTTTGATCTCACCATGGGATTTGAATTTATTGACCCTTTCGTTCCGTTCTCCCTCCATACCAAAGCATTTCAATTCATTTTGATTGCTCCACAGAATCTGATATTTTTTCTTTCAGAATCGGTATTTTCATTCAATCGGCGTTATTTTTCTAGGTGTTTGATTAACTTGTTAATTTCCTGTGGGTCTTCGACATCTGACGCGATATCATCCTTAAAAATGGGACGGGTATTTTTATTATCTTAAAAACTAGATGTTATCGAAAACAAAGATGAATTAATTGTTTTAGCTGCAGCTGCGGACGATACGACCATTTGATGTAATTTCCGCAATAGCCTGTTACGTTGAGACAGACTACTGTAAGCTGGAACACGTTCTGATTTGTCAGTGAATGAATGTCGTGTGACCAGGGCCTCCCGTCGGGTAGGCAGTTCGCCGAGTGCAAGTCTTTCGATTTGACGCCACTTCGACGACTTGCGCGTCGATGGGGATGAAATGATGATGATTAGGACAACACAACACCCATTCCTTGATCGGAGAAATCTCCGACCCAGCCTGGAATCGAACCCAGGCCCCTACGATTGACATTCTGCCGCGCTGACCAATCAGCTACCGGGGGCGGACGATTTGTCAGTGAGCGTCCAGTGACGCTAGGGTGAGGTCGTGTCTGTGGTGCATCATGGTTTTTGAAAAATGCATGATCGTTAAGTTTTCTTCAAGTTGCAAAAAAGTACCAAAGAAATCAATGAAATGTTGAAGTCGTGTGTGCTAACATTGCTGTAACTCAGAATAATATTCACATGTAGTATGAGCGGAAGTGAGTAGGCAGAAGATGAATAACGTTCGGGATTTCCATTAACCTCAAAAACAGGAGAAAAGTAGCAAAAAGTGGCAAAAATTGTTCATTCAAGCTGTCGAATAACTATTCGGGAGCTTACCGGAAAACACAGCATCTGGTACGCGTCTGTGCAAAGTATTTTAACCGATAATTTGCAAATGAGACGAGTGAACGCAAAATTTGTCCCCAGACGTTTGAGTGACGAATGGAAGGTGAATCGTGTGTCAATTTGCATGAAGTTGAAGGATCGTCTTAATTCAGATCCGGAATTTGTGTAGAAAATTATAACTGGAAATTATACTTGGGTCTATGGGTATGACCCTGAGAGGAAATTTCAGAGTTCCCAATGGAAAACCGGTGAATATCCTTGCCGTAAAGAGGCACATCGGTCAAAATCGGAAACAAAGTCGTGAGTTTGTTGCAAGAGGGACATACTGAAATAGTTGGTTGGCTGATTTGGAGAAGGGGACGGAACAGCGAGGTCGTCGGTCGTCGGTCCCATTGGATTAGGGAAAGACGGGGAAGGAAGTCGGCCGTGCCCTTTCACAGGAACAATCCCGACATTTATGTGAAGCGATTTAGGGAAATCACGGAAAACGTAAATCAGAATGGCCGGACGCTGGTGTGAACCGTCGTCCTCCCGGATGCAAGTCCAGTGGGCTACCCACTACGCCACCCCGCTAGGTGTATTGCAATGTTTGTGAAACGATTAGGAAGAAAGAGACCAGAAAAATGGGCCAGTGGCTTATATCTTCATCTCGACAATACGCTGTGTCACACTTCGCTTTTGATTTGAAAGCTTTTGGCCGGAAACAGTGTTCCCGTCCGTCGACATTAATCTTATTCACGTGATTTAGCGCCATACGACTTCTGGGTCTACCCAAAAATTAAAACCGTGCTTAAAGTACAACGTTTTGACACCATTCCTGTCATTGAGAGGACCACGACAGAGCAGCTTAAAACCTTTCCAAAAGAAGGCTTGTAGAAACGCTTCCAGCTATGGATTCAATGTTGGAATAAATACATTGCTAGCCAAGGACGCTACTTTTAAGCAGATTAAAACAAAATTTCTGAATATGGCAGAGGCAAAATACAGGGGAGCGAAAGGCTATTTACAATTTGTACAGAAACTAGATGGCAGTTATAAGAGTGGAGGGGCATGAAACGGAAGCAGTGATTGGGAAGGGAGTGAGACAGGGTTGTAGCCTATCTCCGACGTTATTCAATCTGTATATTGAGCAACCAGTAAAGGAAACAAAAGAAAAATTCGGAGTAGGTATCAAAATCCATGGAGAAGAAAGAAAAACTTTGAGGTTCGCCGATGACATTGTAATTCTGTCAGAGACTGCAAAAGACTTGGAAGAGCATTTGAACGGAATGGACAGTGCCATGAAATGAGGATATCAGATGAACATCAACAAAAGAAAAAAACGAGGGTAATGGAATGTAGTCAAATTAAGTCGGGTGAAGCTGAGGGAACTAGATTAGGAAATGAGACACTTAAAGTAGTAAAAGCGTGTTGCTATTTGGGGAGCAAAATAACTGATGATGGTCGAAGTAGAGAGGATATAAAATGTAGACTGGCAATGGCAAGGAAAGCGTTTCTGAAGAAGAGAAATTTGTTAACATCGAGTATAGATTTAAGTGTCAGGAAGTCATTTCTGAAAGTATTTGTGTAGAGTGTAGCCATGTATGGAAGTGAAACTTGGACGATAAATAGTTTGGACAAGAAGAGAACAGATTCTTTCGAAATGTGGTGCTACAGAAGAATGCTGAAGATTAGATGGGTATATTACATAACTAATGAGGAGGTATTGAACATAATTGTGAAGAAGAGAAATTTGTGGCACAACTTGACTAGAAGAAGGGATCGGTTGGTAGGACATGTTCTGAGGCATCAAGGGATCACCAATTTAGTACTGGAGGACAGCGTGGAGGGTTAAAATCGTAGCGGGAGACCAAGGAATGAAAACACTAAGCAGATTCAGAAGGATGTTGGTTGCAGTAGGTACTGGGAGATGAAGAAGCTTGCACAGGATAAAGTAGCATGGAGAGCAGAATCAAACCAGTCTCTAGACTGAAGACCACAACAACAACAAAACAAATTCTAGATAAGCTTATTCCTTTGTTTCTAATAAAATTACTCATCGTATTCTTTGATCATACCTCTTATTTCGAAAGCGGGCTGGACTCATTCCATTTCCTCAGTTGGGTCCTACGAAGAGTTGCGACTATTTGTTGTTGTAGTGAACGGGGGTGAGCCTGCCGCGAGGCGGTGACAGGCCTGGGGGTTGGGCACCGCTGTGTCGGCGGCGGCGGCTAGGTGAGGGATGCGGCCCTAGGATCTGTCAGCGCCACTTCCTGTGGGAGCTCCCTCGCGTCGCCTCGCCCCGCCTCGTTCCCACAGGAACGCCCCGGCAGGCGGCAGCCGGCAGCGCGGGCCCGACGACATCTTCATGTCCGCAGACACGTGTTTGTTGTGTGCAACAACCCCTCTCGCCGCGAGCTTCCGTTAAGGAAGACACCCCTATGGGAACAAACAGCTACGAAATAAAACAGATCACCGGCCGTGCTCGTCCTCGGCACACTGCCTCCTTCTTTCGAAGATAGGAAAAATAACTCACGATAAAAGTTTACTGAAAAAGTTTACCTGTTCGTGGCCTCTTTCTCCTGAATTTTTGCTAGATGAACAACGCTATATACTGTGCATAGCATTTGTATTTAATGTGCTTGCGGCACCGTGACATCCATTACCTTTCTGGGGTTCACACGTAAAAACTTCATTTTTACGTCCGCCACCCTAAATCTTATCGATGGTGTATAAACTGGCTGTAAAGAATCTGAAAGTGTGGAGATATTATTGCAAGCGTGTTTTTCCTGTGTCACATTCTACATCTACCAGGTGCTCAAAAAGACAGTATAAATTTGAAAACTGAATAAATGACGGAATATTGTAGATAGAGAGGTAAAAATTGACACACATGCTTCGAATTACATGGGGTTTTATTAGAACCAAAAAAATACAAACGTTCAAAAAAATGTCCGACAGATGGCGCTTCATCTGATCAGAGTAGTAATAATTAGCATAATAAAGTAAGACAAAGCAAACATGATGTTCTTTACACGAAATGCTCAATATGTCCACCATCTTTCCTCAACAATAGCTGTAGTCGAGGAATAATGTTGTGAACAGCACTGTAAAGCATGTCCAGAGTTATGGTGAGGCATTGGCGTCGGATGTTGTCTTTCGGCATCCCTAGAGATGTCGGTCGATCACGATACACTTGCGACTTCAAGTAACCCCAAACCCAATAATCGCACGGACTGAAGTCTGGGGACCTGGGAGGCCAAGCATGACGAAAGTGGCGGCTGAGCACACGATCATCACCAAACGACGCGCGCAAGAGATGCTGATTCTGATAATACAGCTTCACTAAAAGCGCCTTTTCAGGTAACGTCAACATGCTGCGATTGCTGGCGCATCTGATTCTCTCTCTCATTACAGCTCCTTTTGTACACGATTGTCATGCGCAGTCACTGACGTTTTGCTGTCCAGCGCCATCTGTCGGACATTCCGTGATCTTTTATTTTGATCTAATAAAACCCCATGTCATTCCAAGCAAATGTGTCAATTTTTACCTCTCTGTCTACATTATTCCGTGGTCTATTAAGTTTTCAAATTTATACTGACTTTTTGATCACCCAGTACATCTACATGGTTACTTTGGAATTCACACTTAAGTGCCTGGCAGAGGGTTCATCGAACCATTTTCATAATACTTCACTACCATTCCACTCTCGAATGGCCCGTGGGAAAAAGTAACACCTAAATCTTTCCGTTCGAGCTCTGATTTCTCTTATTTTATTATGATGATCATTTCTCCCTACGTAGGTGGGTATCAAGAGAATGTTGGTGATTGAAATTTCGTAAATAGATCTCGCCGCAAAGAAAACCACATTTGTTTCAGTGACCTCCACCTCAACTCGCGTATCATATCAGTGACACTCTCACTCCTATTGCGCAATAACACGAAACGAGCTGCCCTTCTTTGCACTTTTTCGATGTCCTCCGTCAATCCTACCTGGTAAGGATCTCACACCGCGCAGCAATATTCCAGCAGAGGACAGACAAGTGTAATGTAGGCTGTCTCTTCAGTGACTTTGTCGCATCTTCTAAGTGTTCTGCCAAGAAAGCGCACTCTTTGTTTCACTTTTCCACAATATTATCTATGTGGTCTTTCCAGTTTAAGTTGCTCCTAATTGTAATTCCTAGATATTTAGTCCAACTGAGAGCCCTTAGGTTTGTGCGATTTATCGTATACCCAAAATTTATCGGATTTCTTTTAGTTCCCATGTGGATGACCTCGCAATATTCTTTGTTGTGCCAGCCGGAGTGGCCGAGCGGTTCTAGGCGCGTCAGTCTGGAACCGCGCGACCGCTATGGTCGCAGGTTCGAATCCTGACTCGGACATGGATGTGTGTGATGTCCTTACTTTAGATAGGCTTAAGTAGTTCTAGGGCACTGATGACCTCAGATGTTAAGTCCCATAGTGCTCGGAGCCAGTTGAACCGTTTTCTTTTTCTTTGTTTAGTGCCAATTGCCACTTTTCGCACCAAACAGAAATTCTCTCTAGATCATTTTGTAATTGGAATTGATCGTCTGATGATTTTACTAGACGGTAAATTACAGCGTCATCTGGAAACGATCTAAGTGAACTCCTCAGATTATTACCTAGATCATTTACGTAAATCAGGAACAACAGAGGGCCTATGACACTACCTTGCGGAAAGCCAGATACCACTTCTGTTCTATTCGATGATTTACCGACTGTCACTACGAACTATGACCTCTCTGAGAGGAAATCACGAATCCAGTCACACAAATGAGACGATACTCCATATGCACGCAATTTCATTAATAGTCGCTTGCGAGGAACGGTATCAAAAGCCTTCTGGAAATCTAGGAATATCGAATTGATCTGAGATCCCTTGTCGACAGCACTCATTACCTTATGGGAATAAAGAGCTAGCTGCGTAGCCCAAGAACGATATTTTCTGAAACCGTGTTGGTTATCAATAAGTCATTTTCTTCAAGGTGATTCATAATGTTCGAGTACAGCATATGCTCCGAAGTTCTACTGCAAATTGAGGTCAGTGATACGGGTCTGTAATTCAGTGTGTTACTCCTATTTCCTTTCTTGAACATTGGTGTGACCTGTACTACTTTCCAGTCTTTAGGAACAAACCTTTCGTCATGCGAGCGGTTGTATATGATTGCTAAGAAAGGCGCAATTGTGGCTGTATACTCTAAATGGAACCTGATTAGTGTACCATCTGGACCGGAAGACTTGCCTGTCTTAAGTGATTGAGTTGTTTCGCAACACCTGAGATTATCTACTTTTATGTCACTCATGCTAACAGCTATTCTGGTTTTGAATTCTGGAGTATTTACTTCGTCTTCTTTCGTTAAGGAATTACTGAAAACTCTATTTAGTAACTCCGCTTTAGTGGCACTATCATCGGTAACATTTACATCGCTATCGCACAGTGACGGTATTGACATTGTTCAAAAGAATCAGCGTACGGTACGTTAAATCTATTCTGATACAGGCAGTGCCTGTGGCCTTGTTGCGTGTCTTGCGATCTTGGATGGTTCAAATGGCTCTGAGCACTATGGGACTCAACTGCTGTGGTCATAAGTCCCCTAGAACTTAGAACTACTTAAACCTAACTAACCTAAGGACAGCACACAACACCCAGCCATCACGAGGCAGAGAAAATCCCTGACCCCGCCGGGAATCGAACCCGGGAACCCGGGCGTGGGAAGCGAGAACGCTAACGCACGACCAGCGATCTTGGATTTCAAAGCCGTAGGCAACAGTTAAAATCATTCGCCATCTATTAGCTGTGTTATGCATTACTGTGTCAGGTGACCGGTCAGAAGGAAGTCAGTATAGTCGTTCCAGTGTTTTCTAACGAGGTACACAGAGAGCAGTTGCCATTTGTGGAAGTTGTAATCAACCAAGCACATGCAATGGTATATCTTAATCCAGTGCGAGTTGCAAGGACGGTCTGTTTGATCTAAAAAGGATGGACTCTCGGTCGTGCTGCTGCAGATACCAATGGCCCTCCGTGTGTCATTCATAGACAGACAGAGCGTAGGGAGACAGGGCAGTACACAAGGCGAGTTGGACAAAGTCGCCGACGCGTTACAAACCCTCGTGAAGACCGCTGCTTTGCGATGTCGTACAGATACCGTCGTAACACCGCAAGACGACCTCAGAACGGTCACTGGAGCTGGTCTGTTCGATCAGACTTTATTTATTCATTTATTTATTTCTCAAGTAAAAACCTGCTCCCTGTTGTTATATAGCGGATCTTACACTACGAGTTTACATGTCGTACCTTGCACATATTCAGTTTTACACTAGTACCTTTTTTTAGAGAGCTCTACAAAAAGTCAAAATAAAAAATAATAAAAGTGAAAAAGTACAAATGTATACATACAATTTTGTTTAAATTTCTTGCTAATTTAGGTAACGGTAGTAAAAATACACATGGTAGTTTGTGGAAGTATTTTATGCTAAAATTAAGATTGTGTTTAGTGGAAGAAATAAGAGCTGATAATAATTTTGACGTAGACTGTAAGGAAAATGCTACAAGAAAGACCTTACGATGCTGATGGCCTGTTCCGAGTTCCCCGCTTGACAAAACATCATCTCGCAGTTCGCCTTCAGTTCTGACTTACCACATATCAACTGGCAACTTCCTCATTGTCGAAACTTGTTATACACAGACGAGTCCAGATATCCACTGACGCGTAGTGACCAGTACCTGCCAAATGTTGTCCAGGAAAAGGACAGATTCCCAAAGTTCTAGGATGTTGTGGATGGACTTCAGTGTTGACAACCAAACGGATAATGTCGTTTCCATAGTCGCCTCACCGCCAGTCAGTTCATCGAACACATCCTCTTGGACCTTGTGGTGGCTGCTGCATACGTTCCTTCTAACGCCTGGACCTATGTGGCAGGCGTCACCAGGGATATCTTTTGAAGCCAGGACACTGAAGTAATGGAATGGCCGACGGTGAGTCCCGACCTACATCCCACGTGCTTGACTGACGAATTTCACCACAGACTCTCCAAGAACTCTCATTGGCTCTCACTGGAGAATGGGAACGGATATCACAGGATGCACTCCGAAGAGTTGAAGATGTAAAGAAATGTTGTGTACTTGATTTGTCAAAGATAAAAGTATAATTTTGACAATTTTGACTGGAGTCAACTCTTCGGAATCCCGAAGGCAGCAAGGGTGAAATACAGAGAGCAGAAGACTAGTTACAACTTGTACAGAAACCTGACAGCAGTTATCAAGAGTCGAGGGGCATAAAAGGGAAGCATGGGTTGAGTAGGGAGTGAGGCAGGATTATGGCCTATACCCGGCATTATTGAGCCTGAACATTGAGTAAACCGTAAAGGAAACCAAAGAAAAATTTGGGATTGGAATTAAAGTCCAGGCAGAAGAAATAAATGCTTTGAGGTTTGCCGATGACATAGTCACTCTCTGTCAATGACAGTAAAAGACTTGGAAGAGCGTTTGAATGGAATGGATAGCATCTTGAAAGGAGGATATAAGATGAACAGCAACAAAAGCAAAACGAGGGTAATGGATTTCTAGGTGAATTATATCAGGTGGTGCTGAGGGAATCAGATTAGGAAACAAGATTCTTAAAGCAATAGATGAGTTTTGTTATTTGGGCAGAAAAATAACTGATGATGGCCGAAGTAGAGAGGATACGAAAAGTATACTAGCAATGGCAAGAAAAGCCTTTCTAAAGAAGAGAAATTTGTTAGAGGGAGACGAAGAGATGAACACAGTAAGCAGATTCAGAAGGATGTATGTCGCAGCAGTTATTCGGATATGAAGAGATTTGCGCAGGATAGAGTAGCACGGAGAGATGCACCAAACCAGTCTTCGGACTGAAGACTACAACAACAACATAATTTGGTAACATACACAGTCCTCAATTATTGCTCAATGGAGCAGACGCCCAAAATCATGTTCCACCAACACTTTTGAGCAATGTATCACTACTGCGGCAAATTCTATGATAAAATGCGCTTGATCGTTTTCCGAAGTATATGGGGATGGATAAAAACATTTTATTTCATTTTGCTTAGAGAAAAAGTTACGTTGTAATTTTTTCTAAGCCAACATACCAATGTCCAGGCAATAAAGTGTATAGAGTTTGTTGTTAATAGACGAACGAGATTTAGAGTTTCTTGTAAGTAACCTAAAGTGATGATGGGAGAGAACAGAAAGAAGTAATTGCTGAAAGTCAAATTAATATACTCTGCTTGGCAAAACAAGTCAAGCATGGTCAGATGTTGAAGTGACCTAGTACACGCACAAACCACTGGCAGGTGCGTTACTGAGCAGAAAGGTACGTTTGTGTCGTCCGTGTTTAATGTTACCAGGTCGGGTAGGGTGTGTAAAGGACCTGAGCAGTACCAGATGTTGAACGCTCACTGTGAAGAACGCGGAGATTATCAGCGGTTGATAGAGTTTGAAAGGATGAAAAGTGCGTCGTTAGGTAACATCGCAAAGGACGTTACAGAGGTGGTCTTTAGTCAATAATCAAAGCAGAAGACAATTGCAACGAATAACTAATGTGGTACAATACAAATGTAAAAGAAATGTAGGTAATAAATAAAATATTACTGTGAAAGAATACGTTTACAATCCTCACTAGATAAAATGTTGCAGAAGTATTACTAAATGTATCCAAATTACAATACACAAAAATGTAATAAATGATATAACAGAATCATTTAGATGAGCTCAAATATGTGACAACAACTTAAAATGAAAGAACTATTATAAAATAAAAGGAGATTTTTTTTTAGTTGACACTATATGGTCTACAGTGCAACTGTTATCAGTTTACAACCATCACAAAAAGAACTGGTGATAGTTGTAAACTTATTCCTTCATGCTTATATTGTACTTATTACCTGTATCGGTTTTATGTTTATATTGTACCACACCAGTTACTGGTTGCAATTGTCTTCTGTTCTGATTATTGACTAAAGACTACCTCTGTAACATTCTATACGATGTTTCCTGACGACGTACTTTTCGTGCTGTTAGTATGAGTTTCTCTTGTATAACAGTAGCATAAATATATTTTGTCAGGTTGTTCACAAGGTGAAACTTCCTGCCCGCGAAAGGCAAAGGTCCCGAGTTCGAGTCTCGGTCGGGCACACAGTTTTAATCTGCCAGGAAGTTTCATATCAGCGCACACTCCGCTGCAGAGTGAAAATCTCATTCTGTTCACAAGGTGCTGACATGTACTTAATCACAGTACATAGAAGTTCGTAAAATTACACTCTGACTTGCTTTCTATGGTTAATGCTAGCGCCACCTACTGGCCTTCGTTTACCTCTTTGATAGTTTTGCACTGGCTTTATTCGAATAGACAACAGCACTGTCAAATACCCGTACATGAGATGAGATTTATATTGTATTCAGTCTATGTGCTAACTTTCATGAACTTTCTACTAAAGTCTGATTTTTGTGTGAGTATAATATTAATTGAAATTTCTGTATATTGGAGTACTTGGATGCATGCCTATGTATATATTTTCTATCATTAATTTTCTTGTACACTTCATTCCACAGCTTCAATCTGCTGATGAAATTTTGAAACATATAACACTTAATAGAAAACTTTAAAACCGTGATCTTGCTCTTTCTCTTCCTAACTCCGTCAGTAAGAAAAAATCCCGAAAGTACAGGTATGATGGTATATGTGATGAGATGTTTCTCTACAGTTTAATGCTTGTTAGCTCTTTAGAATCAGTGCAAAAGGTACAGTCGGCTTACTGACAAGACATTGACATTGTCGCAATTGACAGTCAGTAACACTGAATTTGCCTTCTATAAGGTATGCGCCTGTAATGACACGATTGGTCCTTTCGTAGCTCTACTTTACACCCCCAGCATTCCATACTCGACAGCCCGAAAGTCAGACTATGAGTAACTTGCTTCTTCCTCAGTTTTGGAATATGGCCCAAACTTCCATATGTCGTGGACCATACGTCTACAACACGCACACATGTCAAAAGGAAATTTCCATCGTAATTTAGAATAACACAGGCACTGCGCCATCGTAGCAAATTTCTTTACCGTCTGTACTACCTGTTCTTCAGCAATTCTATAAGCACCCTCTTTTTGTTCGATGCAGTCTTACATGCTTCGTGTGCACTGGAGAAAGAGTCTTGTGCTGTTTCCTCTGATTGGAGTGTTTCTGATAATTTTTATTCCTGCTGCTTCGCTAACCTTTAGTTATAACTCGTTAATGCTTAAATGACAGTCGACGATAGAGGATTATATCGTCAAAAACTAATTCTACGTTTTAACTGGACATAATAAAACGTGGATGCAAAGTGTAGTGTGTGCGTATTGTTTGAAATACACTATTTAATCAAAAGGGTGAGATCACCTCTGTATATTGACGAACTGGCTGCTAGATTCACGAGAGGTAGACCCGCCAGTATTGAAGGAGGCGGGGAGTATTGCATTATCAGGAGAAAACTGCTAACAGCAGAATGAGTCAGTAAGGAGAGCTAAGCGACCTCCAGAGTGGTTTAGTCATTGGATATCTGAGCACCACATACATTTTGAGCCATTTCAACTCTTCTAAACCTGCACAAAATGGCTGTTCCTGACGCGAGTGTGAACTTCATTGCGAAGGGACAATCGCAGTTAAACCAAGAACAGGCTGACCTCACGAACTGACGGACATGGACGCCAAGCTTTGCGAGGGGTGGTTGTATAAAATCGCATGAAACCAGTGGAAGGACTCTCTCGTGAGCTCGTGGTGGTGGTGGTGGCGGTGGTGGTTAGTGTTTAACGTCCCGTCGACAACGAGGTCATTAGAGACGGAGCGCTAGCTCGGGTTAGGGAAGGATTGGGGAGGAAATCGGCCGTGCCCTTTCAAAGGAACCATCCCGGTATTTGCCTGAAACGATTTAGGGAAATCACGGAAAACCTAAATCAGGATGGCCGGAGACTGGATTGAACCGTCGTCCTCCCGAATGCGAGTCCAGTGTGCTAACCACTGCGCCACCTCGGTCGTGAGCTCGAAAGTTCAACCAGCGATCTAGTTAGCACAATGACTGTACGCAGCTAGTATCAGAGAATGATGTACAGTGATTGGAAAAGAAAGGAAGGAAGATTGGGTTCAACGTCCTGTCAACATCTACAACAGACAAACATCCCATCACAAGTCACACGTTTCTCTAGCCACTGCTAAGCGACACTTGAGGTGGCGCAAAGAAAGACGCCACTGGACAGTGGATGACTAGAAACGAGTGATTTGAAGCGATGAATCACGCTGTACCCTGTGGCAATCTACATCTACATCTACATACATACTCCGCAATCCACCATACGGTGCGTGGCGGAGGGTATCTCGTACCACAACTAGCATCTTCTCCCCCTGTTCCACGCCCAAACAGAACGAGGGGAAAATGACTGCCTCTGTACGAGCCCTTATCTCTCTTATCTTATCTTTGTGGTCTTTCCGCGAAATGTAAGTTGGCGGCAGTAAAATTGTACTGCAGTCAGCCTCAAATGCTGGTTCTCTAAATTTCCTCAGTAGCGATTCACGAAAAGAACGCCCCCTTTCCTCTAGAGACTCCCCCCAAGTTCCTGAAGCATTTCCGTAACACTCGCGTGATGATCAAACCTACCAGTAACAAATCTAGCAGCCCGCCTCTGAATTGCTTCTATGTCCTCCCTCAATCCGACCTGATAGGGATCCCAAACGCTCGAGCAGTACTCAAGAATAGGTCGTATTAGTGTTTCATAAGCGGTCTCCTTTCCAGATGAACCACATCTTCCCAATATTCTGCCAATGAACCGAAGACGACTATCCGCCTTCCCCACAACCGTCATTACATGCTTGTCCCACTTCATATCGCTCCGCAATGTTACACCCAAATATTTAATCGACGTGACTGTGTCAAAAGCGCTACACTACTAATGGCGTATTCAAACCTTACGGGATTTTTTTCCTATTCATCTGCATTAATTTACATTTATCTATATTTAGAGTTAGATGCCATTCTTTACACCAATCACAAATCCTGTCCAAGTCATCTTGTATCCTCCTAAAGTCACTCAACGACGACACCTTCCCGTACACAACAGCATCATCAGCAAACAGCCGCACATTGCTATCCACCCTGCTCAAAAGATCATTTATGTAGATAGAAAACTACAGCGGACCTACCACACTTCCCTGGGGCACTCCAGATGATACCCTCACCTCCGATGGAAGGGTTTGAGTTTGGCGAATGCCCGGGGAACATAATCTGCCATCATGTGCAGTGCCGGGAAAAGTGGAGAAGGAGACGTTACGACGTGGGGTTGTTTTTCATGTTTGTGGTGTTTTCCCCTTATTGTGCTTAACAATACGATACACGTGGAACGACATGAAGCCATTTTAAACCGTTGCGTATTGTGTACAGAAGAGGCCCAGTTCTAAGACAATGTTTGTATCAGCATGGCATTGCAAAAGAACATGAAGGAGCATCTATGAAGCAATGTTTTTTGGACAGTAACATTCCTGAACAGAACCAGCGTGCCCATAGTCTCTACGAGAATCCAGTGGAACACGTTTGGGTGGCGTTAGCAACGTCGCGTTCGCTCCAGATCCCAACGTCCGACATCACTTACTTCTCTGGTTTCGACGCTGGTTAAAGAGTGGCCTGCTTTTCCTCACTGACATTCAGACACCTCATTGAAAGTTTTTTAAAGTGCAGGTGTTAGAACTATTAAATGAAACTCAATGAAATTTTCAATGGTCCGCTGTAGCTGTATTTGTTCAGATCGATTATAAACCCCACACAACCGATTTCCGGATACCCAGACGGCAGCCACAGCACACGTTCCGACAACACACGCTCGTAGCTTATGTCATCAGCTGCTACGTTGGTGGGAAATACAAATGAGAGTATCGGCTTTTGTCACTACAGGGCTCAGTACTTCCCCGAATAACGTCTACGAGGGGCAGTGTATTGCTTGACATGGGCCGAAAAAGCATTTTTCAATCGGAAGCCGAGCGGTCTAAGGGCGCCTTGTCATGGACCGTGCTGCTGCCCCCATCGGAGGTTCGAGTCCTCCCTCGGGCATGGATGTGTGTGTTGTCCTTAGCGTATGGTAGTTTAAGTTAGATTAAGTAGTGTGTAGGCTTAGGGACCGGTGAACTCAGCAGTTTGGTCCCATAAGACCTTACCACAAATTTCCAAATTTCAGTCGGAAAGTGTACAGTGTACTTAACACAGACATGATCTTTTTTTGCACCTGGCGATGCTTTATCATCAACAGAAGTGGGCTGATAACTTTACCTAGTCACGACAATTGTTACTCTGTGGCATTCTGTAAATTATGACGCAGAATTTATATTTGCAAAATGCAACTTAAAAGTTGTGTAACCGGTTGTAAGGGTTTAGAATCGAAGCTGAACAAATACAACTGTAGCGGATCACTGGACATTTCGTTCAGTTTCATTTTAGTGGTTTTAACACTGTGTGAATTGTCAAGCAACTCTTTGGAAGTGTTCAAGCCGTAATAAAGGTGAAAGGTGGACAAACCCAAAGTTAATGTCCTCTAATGGGCGTTCGGATACTTTTGACCAGAAAGTATATGAATGTGGAGTTTCGAAGATTGGGAAACTGTTTTAAACTTCCCACACTCGTGGCTACTAATAAACTTATTCCGTCACGTGTACTGTGTGCATTTCTATAGCAAGCATTTTCTTGCTCCGTCGATATTTCAGATACATTGATGTCCGTAGACGCCTGAACCAACCGGAGGGCGTTCGCTTGTCTGAAAACAACGAATAACTTCTGTGTTAAATTCCATGTTCTGTCATGATCCACGATATGTTAAACATGATTCTTACAGCACAGGAATCACTCAGGAATACCATAACACTCTGAATGATGGACTGAGCCTCATGAGTGGCTGTCTCAGAAAATCTTATCCAATCGACAAATGTTGTCAGGAAATGGACTGTAGCGAGGACATTAATTTTTGCCATCGTCGATAGTGTAAATATTTTATTTATTGTGGATGAAGTAATATCTTCACAACAAATTTAAGTATGAAAGATATTAAGATAATTTGTGTTTTTACAACTTAACATACGATGTTTTACTGGAAACATTAAAAAAAAATAAAACTTACAGTCTCTACTAGTAGTAGCTGTGATTTCCAGTAAAGTTGCTGTTTGACACTTCAGGATCCTTAGTTAAAATTAAAACAGTTTTAATAATGTGCGGCCGAAATTATGTTACTTCTAGTAATTGCAGGAAGTAATTTCCAGTCGCAGTTGACTTCCACAGAGGTCCTAATTTTCCTCCTCAAACAGAGTGCATGTTTCTCAGACTGACGGTATCACCAGTATTTTGACACTACCATTAATGGTGGGATTCTTTAAAGGAATACGCAGTTATTTGACTGTGTATTTTCTATGTACGATCTATATTTCGGCTTTCAAGCCGTTAACAATTACAATAGTGTTAGACCATCAGCGTGTTCTTAGTGTTCATTTTTCCAAAATATCTGTGTCCACTACCATCAGTGACGCATGAGTCCAAGTCAAAGCTTCCCGCTGCTCTACTTGATTTTTATACGTAGAAAGTTCAGTAAGTATCCGATCTCTTGAAATGATTACTAGTTAAGTTAAATGAGGAAAAATACTATTAACAAAACCATTAATTCAAGTATGCATTCATTATAAACGTTTATTCAGTTATTTCTTTTCTGTATCTTCTAATCTTATCTGTCGAAACGCATATATTTTAAATTTTCATACGGCTGTCATCCTTTCTCAGACGTTCCTTCCGTTGGACTGGTTACATACTGTCCTATCACCATTTCATTTTCACGGTCGTACACAAGTCAAAAAAAGTTTTGCATCACATCGGTTCCGAGAGTTCCGGAACCTGCACAGAAAATTGGAATAGAGATCAACATAAATATCATTTGCACCCTTTTTTATTACTCATGAACACCACACATTGCATGTTGTACCAGTATACAGCGAGACCTTCAGAGGAGGTGGTCCACGTTGCTGTACACACCGTTATCCCTAATACCCAGTAGCACGTCCTCTTGCCTTGATGCATGCCTGTATTCGTCGTGGCATACTATCCACAAGTTCATCAAGACACTGTTGGTCCAGATTGTCCCACTCCTCAACGGCGATTCGGCGTAGATCCCTCAGAGTGGTTGGTGGGTCACGTCATCCCTAAATAGCCCTTTTCAATCTATCCCAGGCATGTTCGATAGGGTTCATGTCTGAAGAACATGCTGGCCACTCTAGTCGAGCGATGTCGTTATTCTGAAGGAAGTCATTCACAATTAGTCCACGATGGGGGTGCGAATTGTCGGCCATGAAGACAAATGCCTTGCCAATATACGAGGGCAGTTCAATAAGTAATGCAACACATTTTTTTTCTCGGCCAATTTTGGTTGAAAAAACCGAAAATTTCTTGTGGAATATTTTCAAACATTCCCGCTTCGTCTCGTATAGTTTCATTGACTTCCGACAGGTGGCAGCGCTGTACGGAGCTGTTAAAATGGCGTCTGTAACGGATGTGCGTTGCAAACAACGGGCAGTGATCGAGTTTCTTTTGGCGGAAAACTAGGGCATCTCAGATATTCATAGGCGCTTGCAGAATGTCTACGGTGATCTGGCAGTGGACAAAAGCACGGTGAGTCGTTGGGCAAAGCGTGTGTCATCATCGCCGCAAGGTTAAGCAAGACTGTCTGATCTCCCGCGTGCGGGCTGGCCGTGCACAGCTGTGACTCCTGCAATGCGGAGCGTGCGAACACACTCGTTCGAGATGATCGACGGATCACCATCAAACAACTCAGTGCTCAACTTGACATCTCTGTTGGTAGTGCTGTCACAATTGTTCCCGCTGGGTCCCTCGTTGTCTAACCGAACACCATAAAGAGCGAAGGAGAACCATTTGTGCGGAATTGCTTGCTCATCATGTGGCTGAGGGTGACAATTTCTTGTCAAAGATTGTTACAGGCGATGAAACATGGGTTCATCACTTCGAACCTGAAACAAAACGGCAATCAATGGAATGGAGCCACACCCACTCCCCTACCAAGAAAAAGTTTAAAGCCATACCCTCAGCCAGTAAAGTCATGGTTACAGTCTTCTGGGACGCTGAAGGGGTTATTCTGTTCGATGTCCTTCCCCATGGTCAAACGATCAACTCTGAAGTGTATTGTGCTACTCTTCAGAAATTGAAGAAACGACTTCAGCGTGTTCGTAGGCACAAAAATCTGAACGAACTTCTCCTTCTTCATGACAACGC
The DNA here is from genome assembly GCF_023898315.1 of Schistocerca nitens. Lineage (NCBI taxonomy): Eukaryota > Metazoa > Arthropoda > Insecta > Orthoptera > Acrididae > Schistocerca > Schistocerca nitens. The sequence continues at coordinate 534,818,579 of NC_064614.1, read as the reverse complement.
AAGACCTCACACAAGTCTTCGCACCCGAGAGGAACTCACAAAACTTCAGTGGACTGTTCTTCCTCATGCACCCTACAGCCCCGATCTCGCACCGTCGGATTTCCATATCTTTGGCCCAATGAAGGACGCAATCCGTGGGAGGCACTACGCGGATGATGAAGAAGTTATTGATGCAGTACGACGTTGGCTCCGACATCGACCAGTGGAATGGTACCGTGCAGGCATACAGGCCCTCATTTCAAGGTGGCGTAAGGCCGTAGCATTGAATGGATATTACGTTGAAAAATAGTGTTGTGTAGCTAAAAGATTGGGGAATAACCTGGTGTATTTAAATGCTGAATAAAACAACCCCTGTTTCAGAAAAAAAAATGTGTTGCATTACTTCTTGAACTGCCCTCGTACTGTCCATATGGTTGTACTATCGGTCGGAGGATGGCATTCACGTATAGTACAGCCGTTACGGCGGCTTCCATGAGCACCAGCGGCGACGTCGGAACCTCCACCTTGCTGCACTCGCTGGACAGTGTGTCCAACGCGTTCAGCCTGGCCGGGTTGCCTCCAAACACGTCTCCGAAGATTGTCTGGTTGAAGGCATATGCGACACTCATCGGTGAAGAAAACGTGATGCCTATCCTGAGCGGTCCATTCGTCATGTTGTTGGCCCCATTTGTGCCGCGCTGCATGGTGTCGTGGTTGTAAAGATGGACCTCGCCATGGACGTTGGGAGTGAAGTTGAGCATCATGCAGCCTGTTGCCGATCATGCAGCCTATTGCGCGTGGTTTGAGTCGTAACACGGAGTCCTATGGCTGCACGAAAAGCATTATTCAACATGGTGGCGTTGCTGTAAGGGTTCCTCCGAGCCATAATCTGTAGATAGCGGCATCCACTGCAATAGTAGCACCAGGATGGCCTCAGTGAGGCATGTCATCGACAGTTCCTGCCTCTCTGTATCTCCTACATGTCCAAACAACATCGCTTTTGTTCTCTCCGAGACGCCTGGACACCTACCTTGTTGAGAGCCCTTCCTGGCACAAAGTTACAATGCGGACGCGACTGAACTGCGGTATTGACCGTCTAGGCATGGTTGAACTACAGACAACACGAGCCGTGTACCTCCTTTCTGGTGGAATTGCTGGAACTGATCGTCTGTCGGACCCCTCACGTCTAATAGGCGCTGCTCATGCATGGTTGTTTACATCTTTGGACGGGTTTAGTGACATCTATGAACAGTCAAAGGGACTGTGTCTGTGATACAGTAGCCACAGTCAACGACTGTCTTCAGGAGTTCTGGAAACCGGGGTGATTCAAAACTTTTTTTTGGTGTCTGTATTTCTATCTTATATTGGAGTCTGTCCCCTGATCCGTTTCCTCTCTTACTTGTGCACATATCTTTTCACTATGAAAGAATTTACGCGGATTCGTTCTCCACGTGTTCACGGAGTTTTTTCCGTGTCCCAAAAACCTTCAATCGATAAATGGCTAAGGTGAAAGATGCCAGTGCAAAAATGAATTTCTGAAATCATTTACGAGGAGCGTTTTATTCAGGATTATAATAACCATATTATTCCCAGCTTTTTCGGCTACGAATATCTATATTTGAACATAATCTGCGTTCAGTTCGACGGTCTTACAAAACCTTACTGAGAGGGCACACGCTTCCAATGTGCTTTCACCGCGATGTCGGCAGACACGGATGCGACCATCATGATGCTGTAAACAGAACGTGGATTCATCCGAAAAAATGACGTTTTGCCATTCGTGCACCCAGGTTCGCGTTGAGTACACCATCGCAGGCGCTGCTGTCTGTGATACAGCGTCAAGGGTAACCTCAGCCATAGTCTCCGAGCTGATAGCACATGCTGTTCGTGCAGATGGTTGTTGTCTTGCAAACGTCCCCTTCTGTTGACTCAGGGATCGAGACGTGGCTGCACCATCCATTACAGACATGCGGATGAGATGCCCGTCATCTAGACTGCTAGTGATACGAGGCCGTTGGGATCCAGCACGGCGTTCCGTATTACCCTCCTGAACCCACCGATTCCATATTCTGCTAACAGTCATTGGATCTCGACCAACGCGAGCAGCAATGTCGCGATACGATAAACCGCAATCGCGATAGGCTACAATCCTACCTTTATGAAACTCGGAAACGTGATGGTACGCATTTATCCTCCTTACACGAGGCATCACAACATTGTTTCACCAGGCAACGCCGGTCAACTGCTGTTTGTGTATGGGTAATCGGCTGGAAACTTTCCTCCTGTCAGCACGTTGTAGGTGTCGCCACCGCCACCAACCTAGAGTGAATGCTCTGATAAACTATTCATTTGCACATCACAGCATCTTCTTCCTGTCTGTTAAACTTCGCGTCTGTAGCACGTCATCTTTGTGGTGTAGCAATTTTAATGTCTAGTGTATCATGCAACAAATTCAATGATTACAAGGACAAATATTTTTGTCGTTTAATGAAAATCGATTAGCAAGTAAAGGTAACAGTAGTTTTCGTTAGAGGTTAATTCTCACTTCTCCCGCATGTAGCAGTCAAACTGTAGAAGCTTCGTTGACGATGAGGAAAAGACTTTGGGTGCTGATGATTAGAGTCAGTTTTCAACAGTCACGGCTAATCATTGCCTCGTGTAGGAGCAGTATGAGCTCGTAATTTCATAAACGAGCCGAGAGTTTTTTGGCATCCACTCGACGTCTTCATTTTTAACGTCTGTTTACGCGGCGAGTTCATCAGTTTTCGCTCCTAATTAGCCTAACGAGACGTCCGCGGACGTCCCCAAATTTGTCACCGGCGTCGCTCGGCAGCGGCGGCGCGCGGCTATTAGCCAGCCAGCCACGGGCCCGGCGTACCACACGGCTCCCGCGCCGCGCCGCGCCGCGCCGTCTGCGACGCACGGCTTTGCCGCCCACTGTGCGACGCGCCGCGCTGTAAAAAGCGGCAGAAAATTAGGTGACCCGGCGAGTGACGGCGGCGGCGGCGGCGGCGGCCGCGGTCGAGACTGCGACTGCGACTGCGGGGAGAAAAAGAGCCGGCAGGAACGCGGCGCGGCTGTGTGCTTTGCTTAACGAGCCGGCTAACAGCCGCCGCAACACGGCGCCCGGCCCCGACAACGGAAATACGGCTCCTCAGCCCGGCGTCCCGTTAATTCTGTGCGCTGGGAATGTTCCTGACTGCCCTTGCACAGTGAAGAAATACAAACATCTAAAGGAGGAACGGTTTACTTTCATTACTGGAAGCTGGTGACGGAAGTCTTAGACCATATCACTGTAGAATAGTGTGCTATCACAGGAGAATTGTGGACCCGGGAAGTCACAGATTACACTGTGCAACAATTGCTTGAAACCAGCTAAATGCAGAAAAATGAAAGTTAATGTGGGTGCGTGGGAAAAAGAATCCCGCAATACTCCGCTACAACCTTAGCAGTTTCCTGCTTGGCACAGTCACGTTGTAAGTAGACTGTTTAGGTTTTTATGTTGGTAATGCCACGTAGCACTCGGTATGAAAATCACTGGCTGTGCTGTGTGCAGTCTGTGGCTGGTTGCCATTGTTGCAATATTCGCTATTGTAGTGTTGGGCAGTTGGATGTGAAGAGCGCGCAGCGTTGCTCAGTTGGAGGTGTGCCGCCAGCAGTGGTGGGTGTGGGGAGAGAGATGGCAGAATTTTGAGAGCGGACGATCTGGACGTGTGTCCATCAGAAAGAGTAAATTTGTAATACTGTATATCATGAACTGATATAGCGGAAGGCGGGGCAAGATGGGGAGGTGGGGTAAGACGGGGAAGGGCTATAAGCTACAGTTAGAGTGCTGCCATCTGTGGATAGCTACGACAACATCATCAATACACAGGTCCCAGTGTGTTGACATTACTGAACCTTAGTTTCGCGGCGGTTTCTGTGAGCTTTGCAAGGTACGTACAATTGTTATACTGATTTGCAATGTTTTACACCTTTCGAGGTCCTAAAACACGTGTTTCGTGAACATTTGTCCAGACTGTATATGTAGCACTGAATAGTACGTCTTATTAACATTAAACTGCTGTGTCAGTAATCAATCTTCACTAAATAGTGTTCATGTAGGCGTAACACAACCAGCCAGCATGGTAGGGGGTCAAGACGGGGTGGGGCGAGATGGGGAGCTTCCCCGTCTTGCCCCTACTATTTGTCCAACAATCACGTTCCTATCTTCTCATGTGTTTACCTCGCTGCGGGTTTTGAACACGTAAATTATACGTTGAAGTTTATTCGGCAAAGCCTTCATTCATTCAGGTACAATGTCCACAGCAGTGAACGGGTTTCGGAAAACAGGCATTTGCCCTGTAAACAGAAATGTGTTTCAGGAAAGTGATTACCTTCCCTGTTCAACTACAGACATTCATCAAGCTCACACATCTGAAGTTACAGAAACGGAAGACCAAATACCAGAGATGTTGTCAAGACGTAAAACACCTGAACAATTAACAACTGACGATCAAGCCTCTGTTTCGTCTAACTTTCAGGTTACCAGCCCTGAAATGGTGTTAGATATTCCAAAGGTGGATAAGAAAACCAAAAGGAAACGATCTAACAGGCGTGGAAAACCCGTTGTTTTAACCAAATCTCCTTATAGGAGTGAACTATCTGAAGAAATTAAACGAAAAGGAGTCCCCAAACGTGCTGCATGTAAACGAAAACTCTTCTCAAAGATGTTTAATAAACCTGGGATACTACTAAAAGGACATAATGACAACGAAAAAGTGACGAACGTTACTGACGTCTTAACCACCCCTTCCTGCTCAAGGGATTATAAACTGAGGTCGAATAACAACGACGAAGAGAGTGAAGAGTGTTTATACTGCTATGACTTCTCTGAAGGAGGCTGGATACGGTGTATTAGCTGCGGACGCTGGGCCCACGACACTTGTGCAGAGATAGAAAGTGATGATGACGAGGCTGTCCATACTTGTGTACTATGTGAAAGTAAGAGACCTAAATAAAACGTAATACCTGATTCTACAATTCGCAGAACCATGTTTCGAAACCTTATCGTCACATGATATCGTTATTCCAGTCCTTATTTAAGCTTTAGAGATGAATTCATGCTAGTTCCCCATCTTACCCCGCATGTGGGGTAAGACGGGGAATTGGTAGTTTATGTTTCGAATCGAGATATTTCTAACTAAATGTAACAAGTTTGCAGGTTTCTTTGCATGCTATTGTAATTCAATGTTTGATTAAACAAATGATAATCAAACCTACTTGAATTTGTTTATTTTTGACCCTTTTGTAAGGGTTTAAAGTTAGCTTCCCCATCTGGCCTGCCTTCCCCTATATATATGATGACTTTTGAATATTATTAAGGTAAATACATTGTTTGTTCACTATCAAAATCTTTCATTTGCTAACTATGCCTATCAGTAGTTAGTGCCCTCAGTAGTTAGAATCTTTTATTTAGCTGGCAGTATTGGCGCTCGCTGTATTGCAGTAGTTCGAGTAACGAAGATTTCTGTGAGGTAAGTGATTCATGAAAGGTATAGGTTATTGTTAGTCAGGGCCATTCTTTTGTAGGGATTATTGAAAGTCAGATTGCGTTGCGCTAAAAATATTGTGTGTTAGTTTAGTGTTGATCAGAATAAGTAAAGAGCGAAATGTCTGAGTACGTCCAGTTCTGCTCAGCTGTTTGAAAATAAAATAACGTAAGGGGTTTATCAGCAATGTCATTCACAAATTTTTCTAAGGGGATGTTTCAACGTCCCTTAAATATCTGGGCATAACGCTGCGAAGCGACGGAATGAGCATGTGAGGATTGCGGCAGGGAAGTCGAATGGTGGACTTCGGTTTATAGTGAGAATTACAAGAAACTATGGTTCATCTGTAAGGGAAATTGCATGTAGGACGCTAGGTCGGTACTACTCGAGTGTTTGGGATCCGTACCAGGTCAGATTTAAGGAATACTTTAAAGCAGGTCAGAGGGAGCTGCTAGATTTGTTACCGGTATGATGGAACAACACGCTAGTGCTACGGAGCTGGTTCGGGAACTCAAATGGGAATCTACAGAGGGAAGGCGACGTACTTTTCGAGGAACAACTCTGAGAAAATTTAGAGAAACGCCATTTAAAGCTGACTGCAGAACGAGCCTACTGCCGCCAACATGTTGTTGTTGTTGTGGTCTTCAGTCCTGAGACTGGTTTGATGCAGCTCTCCATGCTACTCTATCCTGTGCAAGCTTCTTCATCTCCCAGTACCTACTGCAACCTACATCCTTCTGAATCTGCTTAGTGTATTGATCTCTTGGTCTCCCTCTACGATTTTTACCCTCCACGCTGCCCTCCAATGCTAAATTTGTGATCCCTTGATGCCTCAAAACATGTCCTACCAACCGATCCCTTCTTCTAGTCAAGTTGTGCCACAAACTTCTCTTCTCCCCAATCCTATTCAATACCTCCTCATTAGTTACGTGATCTACCCACCTTATCTTCAGCATTCTTCTGTAGCACCACATTTCGAAAGCTTCTATTCTCTTCTTGTCCAAACTGGTTATCGTCCATGTTTCACTTACATACATGGCTACACTCCATACAAATACTTTCAGAAACGACTTCCTGACACTTAAATATATACTCGATGTTAACAAATTTCTCTTCTTCAGAAACGATTTCCTTGCCATTGCCAGTCTACATTTTATATCCTCTCTACTTCGACCATCATCAGTTATTTTACTCCCTAAATAGCAAAACTCCTTTACTACTTTAAGTGTCTCATTGCCTAATCTAATCCCCTCAGCATCACCCAATTTAATTTGACTACATTCCATTATCCTCGTTTTGCTTTTGTTGATGTTCATCTTATATCCTCCTTTCAAGACACTGTCCATTCCGTTCAACTGCTCTTCCAAGTCCTTTGCTGTCTCTGACAGAATTACAATGTCATCGGCAAACCTCAAAGTTTTTACTTCTTCTCCATGAATTTTAATACCTACTCCGAATTTTTCTTTTGTTTCCTTTACTGCTTGCTCAATATACAGATTGAATAACATCGGGGAGAGGCTACAACCCTGTCTCACTCCTTTCCCAACCACTGCTTCCCTTTCATGTCCCTCGACTCTTATAACTACCATCTGGTTTCTGTACAAATTGTAAACAGCCCTTCGCTCCCTGTATTTTACCCCTGCCACCTTCAGAATTTGAAAGAGAGTATTCCAGTTAATGTTGTCAAAAGCTTTCTCTAAGTCTACAAATGCTAGAAACGTAGGTTTGCCTTTTCTTAATCTTTCTTCTAAGATAAGTCGTAAGGTTAGTATTGCCTCACGTGTTCCAACATTTCTACGGAATCCAAACTGATCTTGCCCGAGGTCCGCTTCTACCAGTTTTTCCATTCGTCTGTAAAGAATTCGCGTTAGTATTTTGCAGCTGTGACTTATTAAACTGATAGTTCGGTAATTTTCACATCTGTCAACACCTGCTTTCTTTGGGATTGGAATTATTATATTCTTCTTGAAGTCTGTGGGTATTTCGCCTGTCTCATACATCTTGCTCACCAGATGGTAGAGTTTTGTCATGACTGGCTCTCCCAAGGCCATCAGTAATTGTAATGGAATGTTGTCTACTCCCGGGGCCTTGTTTCGACTCAGGTCTTTCAGTGCTCTGTCAAACTCTTCACGCAGTATCTTATCTCCCATTTCATCTTCATCTACATCCCCTTCCATTTCCATAATATTGTCCTCCAGTACATCGCCCTTGTATAAACCCTCTATATACTCCTTCCACCTTTCTGCCTTCCCTTCTTTGCTTAGAACTGGGTTGCCATCTGAGCTCTTGATATTCATACAAGTGGTTCTCTTCTCTCCAAAGGTCTCTTTAATTTTCCTGTAGGCAGTATCTATCTTACCCCTAGTGAGACAAGCCTCTACATCCTTACATTTGTCCTCTAGCCATCCCTGCTTAGCCATTTTGCACTTCCTGTCGATCTCATTTTTGAGACGTTTGTATTCCCTTTTGCCTGCTTCATTTACTGCATTTTTATATTTTCTCCTTTCATCAATTAAATTCAATATTTCTTCTGTTACCCAAGGATTTCTATTAGCCCTCGTCTTTTTACCTACTTGATCCTCTGCTGCCTTCACTACTTCATCCCTCAGAGCTACCCATTCTTCTTCTACTGTATTTCTTTCCCCCATTCCTGTCAATTGTTCCCTTATGCTCTCCCTGAAACTCTCTACAACCTCTGGTTCTTTCAGTTTATCCAGGTCCCATCTCCTTAAATTCAGACCTTTTTGCAGTTTCTTCAGTTTCAATCTGCAGCTCATAACCAATAGATTGTGGTCAGAATCCACATCTGCCCCTGGAAATGTCTTACAATTTAAAACCTGGTTCCTAAATCTCTGTCTTACCATTAAATAATCTATCTGATACCTATTAGTATCTCCAGGATTCTTCCAGGTATACAACCTTCTTTTATGTTTCTTGAACCTAGTGTTAGCTATGATTAAGTTATGCTCTGTGCAAAATTCTACAAGGCGGCTTCCTCTTTCATTTCTTCCCCCCAATCCATATTCACCTACTATGTTTCCTTCTCTCCCTTTTCCTACTGACGAATTCCAGTCACCCATGACTATTAAATTTTCGTCTCCCTTCACTACCTCAATAATTTCTTTTATCTCGTCATACATTTCATCAATTTCTTCATCATCTGCAGAGCTAGTTGGCATATAAACTTGTACTACTGTAGTAGGCATGGGCTTTGTGTCCATCTTGGCCACAATAATGCGTTCACTATGCTGTTTGTAGTAGCTAACCCGCACTCCTATTTGTTTATTCATTATTAAACCTACTCCTGCATTACCCCTATTTGATTTTGTATTTATAACCCTGTAATCACCTGACCAAAAGTCTTGTTCCTCCTGCCACCGAACTTCACTAATTCCCACTATATCTAACTTTAACCTATCCATTTCCCTTTTTAAATTTTCTAACCTACCTGCCCGATTAAGGGATCTGACATTCCACGCTCCGATCCGTTGAATGCCAGTTTTCTTTCTCCTGATAGCGACGTCCTCTTGAGTAGTCCCCGCTCGGAGATCCGAATGGGGGACTATTTTACCTCCGGAATATTTTACCCAAGAGGACGCCATCATCATTTAATCATACAGAAAAGCTGCATGTCCTCGGGAACATACATTTCGCGAAATGACCACGAAAACCGGATACGGGAAACTAGGACTCATACGGAGGCATATCGTTTTCCCCTCGCTCTGTCTGCTTCCTAACTATGTGTGTAAATTTACATGTAGATGAAGATAAATACTTATCAGCTCCTTGGTATTGATAACGAATACCGCAAAGAAAATTGAAAAGTTAGTTCTGGTTTTGATTCTACAAAAGTTTTCATCCATAAAGAAAACTAGAAGAAATTTATTGCCATCGTAAGTATCTCTCCATACTGGTAATGAGCTCCTCTCAGATCCACAGGGTATGCCGTTCAAACTGAAAAGTTTTATGTAAATATGAAATGCTTACTGCAAAACATCAGTTCAGTCATAGATCTGTGTTGACCTTGATACTGTTGCACTTTCATTAGACTTGTAATTACGTTGCAGTAAATAATGTCGTTTGATTTGTGATTTGGACAATAGGGTTCTTGCATCTTACTGTACCAAAACGAAATTTTTGGAAGAAATTCACTGCAGCTAAGCCAGAAAAACTGCCTTACATGGGCCGTTACTTGTTTCCACGAATGTGTTCATTCATCCTTTACACATATAGTTAGATATTAAGAAATTTGTTGTAAAGAAATTGAACCACAAAGAAAGGCGTAAAAGACAGCACAAAATTATGAGGTGCTTGTCTGTGAATTGCCAACGGTCTTGCCGGTTCCCTTCAGTTCATCGAAGTTACATGCTGTCGGGCTGGGATAGCTCTTGGATGGGTGACCATCCGGTCTACCGAACGCTGTTGGCAAGCGGGGTGCACTCAGCTCTTGTGAAGCAAACAGAGGAGCTGCTTGATTGAGAAGTAGCGGCTCCGGTCTCGTAAACTGACGTACGGCCTGGAGAGCGGTGTGCTGACCACATGCCTCTCCATATCCGCATCCAGTGACGCCCGTGGGCTCAGGATGACACGGCGGCCGGTCGTTACCGTTGGGCCTTTATGGTCTGTTCGGGCGGAGGTTTTATTTTTGCGGGTGAATTGTTGTCACATTAGTAGAAGGTTGACTCTAACATACCTCTCAAAATCCTTATTCTTCATGCTCACTTCTTCCCTTAAAACTACGGAGACGTTTCTGACGGACAAGGAGAGCGATTTTTATCAGAATGTTATAGTCGTGGAGGAGAAATTAGGAGAGAAATTGACTCCTGCTGTTTTGGCACAGTGTTGCTGGACTATAGCTAGAGATGCTCCAGATGTAAATTATACGCTGCCAATTTAAGGAAAATTCTTCTGTTACTTTTCGTTCGAAGTAGCAATTTTGAGGTTTGATGTTTATTGAATTTATCAGTGCGAGTGATTTCATATTGTTTGAGTGAATTCTCTGCTCAAGAATCACAAGAGGAGGAGGAATACTTGGAAAAGGGCGAGTGATTTCAGTTAGACTACATCATGGCACACAGAGATTCCGAAATCAGATACTAGATTGTAAGTCTTACGCAGGAACAGTTAAAGAACCAGGTCACAATGTATTAGTGACGCAGAGTAGGTTGAAGCTTAAAGGATTATTCAGGAAGAATTAATATGCAAAGAAGAGGGATACTGAAGTACTAAGGAATGACGAGATACGCTTGAAATTTTCTTACTGTAGATACGGCAATAAGGAATAGCTCAAGAGGCAGTATAGTTGAAGAGGAATGGATATCTCTAAAAACGGCAATCACAAAAGTTGGAAAGAAAACCATAGGTACAAAGAAAGTAACTACGAAGAAACCATCGGTAAGAGAAGAAATACGTCAGCTGATTCATCAAAGATGGACGTATAAAAGAGCTCAGGGAAATTCAGGAATACAGAAATACTAGTCGCTGAAGAATGAAATTAATAGGGTGTCCAGGAAAGCTAAGACGAAATGGATGCATGAAAATGTGAAGAAATCGAGAAAGAAATGATTGTCGGATGGACTGATTCAGCATATAGCAAAGTCAAAAGAATCTGCTGTGAAATTAAAGAAACGGTGGTAACATTAAGAGCGTAACGGGAATTCCACTGCTAAATGCAGAGGAGAGAGCCAATAGGTGAAAAGAGTACATTGAAGTTCTCTAGGAGGGGGGAGAATTGTCTGATGTGGTAGAAGAAGGAATAGGAGTCGATTTAGAAGAGGTAAGGGATCCAGTATTAGGATCAGAATTTAAGAGAGCTCTGGAGGACGTAAGATCAAATAAGGGAGAAGGGATAGACAACATTCCATCATAATTTCTAAAGTCGTTGGGGAAAGTGGCAACAAAACGATTATTCAAGTTGGTATGTAGAATGTAAGAGTCTGGCACTATACCATCCTACTTTCGGAAAAACACCATTCACACAAGAGCCAATAAGTGCGAGAACAATCAGGTTAACAGCTCATGCATTCAAGTTGCTAACAAGAATAATACACAGAAAAATGAAGAAGAATATTGAGGTGTTAGATGACTAAGTTTGGATTCAGGAAAGGTAGAGACACCAGAGGTGCAGTTCTGACGTTGTGGCTGATAATGGAAGTAAGACTAAAGAAAAATCAAGACACGTTCATTGAATTTGTGGACCTGAAAAAAGCGCTGGAGAATGTAAAATGGTGCAGGACGTTCGAAATTCTGAGAAAAGTGGGGATAAGCTATAGGCACAGAGGGGTAATATAAAATATTTACAAGAGCCAAGAGGGAACAATAAGAGTGGACGGCCAAGAACGGACCAGGAATGAAGTCTTTCGTCTCTTGTGTTCAATCTGTACATCGAAGAAACAATGATGGAAATAGAAGACAGTTTCAGGAGTGGAATTAAAATTCAAGGTGGAAAGATATCAATGATACGATTCTTGATAACATTGCTACCGTGACTGAAAGTGAAGAAGAATTACATGATCTGCTGAACTGACTGGACAGTTAATGAGTACAGAATATGGACTGAGAGTAAATGGAAGAAGGACGAAAGCATTGAGTAGCAGCAGAAATGAGAACAGAATGGTCACGTAGTAGATGAAGGTAAGGAATTCTACTACCCAGGCAGCAAACTAAGCAGGACGGACGGAACAAGCAGGATGTCAAAAGCAGACTAGCACTGGAAAAAAAGAGCACTTCCGTCGGAACTGGCCGTCACATGAACATGTGACAAGTGGTATAAGACAAACTACAGCCGTGCGGTCTGGGGCACCTTGTCATGGTTCGAGCGGCTACCCCCATCGGAAGTTCGAGTCCTCCTTTGGGCAAGGGTGTGTGTGTGTTGTCCTTAGCTTAAGTTGGTTTAAGTTAGATTAAGTAGTGTGTAAGCTTAGGGCCCGATGTCCTCAGCAGTTTGGTGCCATAGCAATTACCACAAATTTCCAAAAAACAAACTACACGCTGCAAAAACAAAATCGCAAATACCTGCCGAAACACAAGAGAAAATGCGCAGTGATCCCAGTGACTAGATACACTTCATTCAAAATAGGCAGTGACTGTAATTACATCTAAAATTGCTCCAAAGCTGGTCAGTGGAAGAATAAATGTCTTTCTTTTTAAAGCAATATAGAACGAGTGGTTGCAGTATTCCTTCAAAGGTTCGATTAATTATAGCACATTTATTACAAAACATTCAAGATGGGCTAATATCATCTTTCTAAATTCTGAGATATAATAAAAAGTCCTCTAATGTTTACGTTTCTGTAAGCTAGATTAAACCCTTGAAGAAGTTTAAACGAGAACCAATAAAAATATGCGATCGTCAATCAGTTTTGTAATTAAAGGTAACAATTACAAAATAGTTACTTCGGTACCAATGGAGTAAAATATTATAAATACAAATCAAAAAGCACAGAATGTTACATTTATGACACTTCAGTGTATCTCTTCAGCTGTGCTCCTTGACAACAGTTCGTTAAAAATACACCTACCCCTCAAGCTGCTAACAGGTTGATAAGGATTTCCGCTTTTTCTAAATGAAAGTGGTAAATATCGCCCGACGGAATAACCGACGGAAAACCGGTCACTTATTGTTCCAGTCTATTATCTGCAGTCTGTCACCAGCCCGCATTTTTTATCATTGTCTGACACCGTTAAAGAAAACTTTGTTATACGATAGAAGCAGGTTATCCTTTGTTTATATTCGGAAAGCAGGTCCAAAAGTAGAAACGTACCTTTCACCACAGCGACACGTCTGTTAACAGGGACTAGTCTGTCTTTCTGCAATAGCTGTCGTTGATTTTGATAAAGTTTTCGTTACATGTATTGTTAAGGGAACAATTGACAGGAATTGTGGAACGAAATACAGTAGAAGAAGAATGGGTAGCTTTGAGAGGTGAAGTTGTGAAGCCAGCAGAGTATTAAGTAGGAAAAAAGACGAGGGCTAGTAGAAATCCTTGGGTGACAGAAGAAATATTGAATTTCATTGATGAAAGGAGAAAATATAAAAATGTAGTAAATGAAGCAGGCGAAAAGGAATAAAACGACCCAAAAATGAGATCGACAGGAAGTGCAAAATGACTAAGCAGGGATGGCTAGAGGACAAATGTAAGGATGTAGAGGCTTATCTCACTATGGGTAAGATAGATCTGCTTACAGGAAAATTAAAGAGACCTTTGGAGAAAAGAGAACCACTTGTATGAATATAAAGAGATCAGATGGAAACCCAGTTCTAAACAAAGAAGGGAAAGCAGAAAGGTGGAAGGAGTATATAGAGGGTCTATACAAGGGCGACGGACTTGAGGACAATATTATGGAAATGGAAGAAGATGTAGACGGAGATGAAATGGGAGACATGATGCTGCATGAAGAGTTTGATAGAGCACTGAAAGACCTGAGTCGAAACAAGGCCCCGGGAGTAGACAACATTCCATTAGAACTACTGACAGCCTTGGGAGAGCCATTCCTGACAAAACTCTACCATCTGGTGAGTAAGATGTATGAGACAGGCGAAATACCCTCAGACTTCAAGAAGAAGAAAATAATTCCAATCCCAAAGAAAGCAGGTGTTGACAGATGTGAAAATTACCGAACTATCAGTTTTATAAGTCTCGGCAGCAAGATACTAACGCAAGTTCTTGACAGAAGAATGGAAAAACTGGTAGAAGCCGACCTCGGGGAAGATCAGTTTGGATTCCGTAGAAATATTGGAACACTTGAGGCAATACTGACCTTAAGACTTATCTTAGAAAAGAGATTAAGGAAAGGCAAACCTACGTTTCTAGCATTTGTAGTCTTGGAGCAAGCTTTTGACAATGTTGACTGGAATACTCACTTTCAAATTCTAAAGGTGGCAGGGGTAAAATACATGGAGCGAAAGGCTATTTACAATTTGTACAGAAACCAGATGGTAGTTATAACAGTCGAGGGACATGAAAGGGAAGTAGTGGTTGGGAGGGGATTGCGACAGGATTGTAGCCTATCCCCGATGTTATTCAATCTGTATATTGAGCAAGCAGTAAAGGAAGATGAAGAAAAATTCGGAGCAGGTATTAAAATCCACGGAGAAGAAATAAAAACTTTGAGGTTCGCCGATGACATTGTAGTTCTGTCAGAGACTGTAAAGGACTTGGAAGAGCAGTTGAACGTACTGGACATTGTCTTTAAGGACGATAGAAGATGAACATCAACAAAAGTAAAACGAGGAAAATGGAATGTAATCGAATTAAGTCGGGTGATGCTGAGGGAACTAGATTAGGAAATGAGACACTTAAAGTAGTAAAGGAGTTTTGCTATTTGAGGAGCAAAATAAATGATGATGGTCGAAGTAGTGAAGATATAAAATGTAGACTGGCATTGGCAAAGAAAGCGTTTCTGAAGAAGAGAAATTTGTTAACACCGAGTATAGATTTAAGTGTCAGAAAGTCGTTTCTGAAAGTATTTGTATTGAGTGTAGCCACGTATGGAAGTGAAACGTGGACGATAAATAGTTTGGACAAGAAGAGAATGGAAGATTTCGAAATGTGGTGCTACAGAAGAATGCTGAAGATTAGATGGGTAGATCATATAACTAATGAGGAGTTAATGAATAGAATTGAGGAGGAGATGAGTTTGTGGCACGACTTGACTAGAAGAAGGGATCGGTTGGTAGGACATGTTCTGAGGCATCAAGGGATCACCAATTTAGTTCAAAAATTCAAATGGCTCTGAGCACTATGGGACTTAACATCTGAGGTCATCAGTCCAATAGAACTTAGAACTACTTAAACCTAACTAACCTAAGGACATCACACACATCCATGCCCGAGGCAGGATTCGAACCGGCGACCATAACGGTCGCACGGTTCCAGACTGAAGCGCCTATAACCGCTCTGCCACACCGGCCGGCACCAATTTAGTATTGGAGGGCAGCGTGGAGGGCAAAAATCGTGGAGGGAGACCTAGAGATGAATACAGTAATCAGATTCAGAAGGTCGTAGGTTGCAGTAGGTACAGGAAGACGAAGAAGCTTGCACAGGATAGAGTAGCATGGAGAGCTGTATCAATCTCAGGACTGAAGACCATAACAACAACACATGTATCGTATTTCCTTCTCGATCTATTTTGTTGGCATTATTCATGCTTTGCGGCCTTGGCACGTAGCAAACTTTTTGATTAGATTTAGCCGGCCGGAATGGCCGTGCGGTTCTAGGCGCTACAGTCTGGAGCCGAGTGACCGCTACGGTCGCAGGTTCAAATCCTGCCTCGGGCATGGATGTGTGTGATGTCCTTAGGTTAGTTAGGTTTAATTAGTTCTAAGTTCTAGGCGACTGATGACCTGAGCAGTTAAGTCGCATAATGCTCAGAGCCATTTGAACCATTTTTGATTAGATTGAGCGTTATCTTCCTTTTTAAAAAAAGGGGTGCCCATCCTGGAACACATCGCCTTGCCCTATTATATAAGGTACGAATCGTGTATATTTTTTTTTTTTTTTGTTCTGCATGTCTTGATGTCTCATTTGCGGCCTATTTGTGCGTTTAAAGGGGAAAAGACGACCGGCCTCTTCCCTTAATTGTGAGATAATCAGCCTTAAAACCACAGTCGGCTGACTGTTGTGGAATAGACGATATTTAATTCAATGCCTGGATACGATCCAAATCATGTTGTCTCCCCTATCTCGAAATCAAATCCTCCACAACTTACTGCATGAGCATTTATTGTTTTCCCTATCTGCAATTCTCTAATGGCTGACAGAAGCACCTCTTGTATTCCTTAAATTAACATTTACATTTCTCATGTCCACATAAGTGCTACACCTGAGCACGAGAGATAACCTCATAATGTTAAGGACAAACTTGAACGCGACTGGAACAGAATTTTGGAGCTGTGTAGCACTAAGATGACATTTTGGAAAAAATAAAAAGTAGTTCACAAGAAACATTTGAGACACATGTGTTGTAATACTGAGTTGAGTAACATCAGTGTAAACCTCAACACTGTGTTCCTGATATACATTTTGCAGATTGAATTGTTTTAGTTATTAACCGTCATATACTGTAAATGTCAAAAGGAAGCGATCGTTGAACAAGCCGATGAAGGATTCAGAATTAATTTTCGCTCTCCAGAGTAGCGTGTGCTTCTTTTAAACATCATGGTAGATTAAAGCTCTGTGCCGGACTGGGACTCAACCTAGGACCTTTGCCTTTCTCAGGCAAGTGCTCTACTGACAAACCTATCCTAGTACAATTTACGCGTGGGTCCTGGCTCGTGCTTGGATAGCTCAGTCAGCGTAGCCCGAGAAAGGCAAAGGTTTAAGGTTCGAGTCAGTTTTAATCTTCGGGGAAATTTCAGCTAACGATGTATACTTGTGTCAAGTCCACGTAAAATAAATTTTCTGATAATACCATATTCTACATTTGCCGGTGTCAGTCCTGAACAAAAGAAAACATTTAGAGGTTAACATCGAGTCAGTAGAGATTAAACACATGGTACCACTCTACTGGTAGACGTTGGAGAAAACGTCTTGCAGCCACACTATCAAGCAGTAACAAAATCTTCATTACATTTCATCGAAATGACCAGTAGAAACGTAGGTCAATGCTTGTACGAAGGGCGTTCAATAAGTGATACAACACTTTTTTTCTGAAAGCAGGTTGGTTTTATTCTGAATTCCAATAACCGTATTATTCCCCACTGTTTTGGCTGCAAAACCTTATTTTTCAACAGAATCTCCCTTCATGCGACATCGTTACACCCTTCTTACTGCGAGGACCAGTATGCTCACATGGCACCACTCTACTGGGAGGCGTCGGAGCCAACGTCTTGCTGCATGAATAATCTCCCCATCATCCACGTACTGCTTCCCGTCGAGAGCATCCTTCCTTCATTGGGCCAAACGATGGAAGTCGGAAGTTGCGAGACCCGTGCAATTGGATGGATGAGAAAGAACAGTTCAATGAACTTTTTTCCGTCCAATGTGCAGACTTGTATGATGCCTAGCACTCCGTCTTCAGGCCACAAGTGGCCCATCGGGACCATCCAACCGCTGTGTCATCCTCAGCTGAGGATGCGGATAGGAGGGGCTTGTGGTCAGCACACCGCTCTCCCGGTCGTTATGATGGTTTTCTTTGACCGAAGCTGCTACTATTCGGTCGAGTAGCTCCTCAACTGGCATCACGAGGCTGAGTGCACCCCGAAAAATGGCAACAGCGCATGGCGGCCCGGATGGTCACCCACCCAAGTGCCGGCCACGCCCGGCAGCGCTTAACTTCGGCGATCTGACGGGAACCGTTGTATCCACTGCAGCAAAGCCGTTGCTGTAGCACAACAGACTCGAGATTTTATCATGGCATCATGAGAGAGGACACCAAACGGTATAACTACTTCAGAATACCAGAAGCCCATTGCCATGACTTTACCAACTAAGGGTGCAGCTTTGAGCTTTTTCTGAGTGGAGATGTTGTATGGCGCCGCTGCATGGATTACAGTTTTCTTTTCAGTACGAAGTGATCAACCCATGTTTCATCACTTGTGAGCTTGTGACGACGTTCGACAAAAAAATGTCTAAATCAGCCTCGTAACCTCCAAGCAATTCCACAGAAATGGTCTTTCGTTCCTGTTTATGGCCTTGTGTTACGCGGCGAGATATCCAATGAGCACACGCCTTTGAGTACCCCAACTGGTGGGCGAGTGTGTCAGCACTATCAACAGATACGTGCAGTTGAGCGGTCAGGTGTCTGACTATGATCTGTCAATCACCTCGAATGAGAGTGTCCGCACGTTCTAAAATTGCAGGAGTCACTGAATGACGGTTCTCTGCTTGGAACACACCCCCGTTACAGATGCCATTTTGAAGGCTACGTATAGCCTTGCCATCCATCGGAACTTCATGAAACCATAGGGGCTGAAGCAGGAATATTCCACTCTGTCCCATAAGAAATTCCACATTTGTTCAACCGAAATCCTCCGAGAAAAAGAACAGTGTAGCATTACCTAGCGACCGCACCTCGTACAGTATAGTCAGGAGTTTTTCTTCAAAGAAAATGATTTAAAAGTCGGTTTAGGCAACTATTGCACGGGATCGGAACTGGAACTCTTTATAGCTATTTACAGGTCGTCATTCGTTTTCCAGAACCTTAAAAATACACCATACAGCCAGGTATAGCCCTCTTCCACCTAAAAGCTATCGCATGGGCGCCCTTGTGTGTATTAGTTGCTTCTTTGATTTTAATACACAATTTCCGAAGCTGGTGGTCATTGTCAGCTACTGAACCAAAAATAATAACGTACGTTTACGTAGTCAGGTAGAACTGTGATCGAATAATGAAACTTCCTCCGACACGTGGTTCACAGTGGTTGATTACACGCCGGGTCATTTACCGTGTCTCCTTGCCGTGACAGCTATGTAATGTGCTTGGCTCACTCGCGTCGCTGTTCATTTCGGTGTGAAACACGTGTAGGTGATTTGATGGCGGGTCCTGGCCAGCTCGGCAAATCGGGCAAAACCGGGCGAGGCTCCTAGCGCGGCGGGCCGGCATGAATTATTCAGGTGTGATATACGCTCCGAGCAGCGACACGGTCGCCTGTTGATGTGGGTCCGTGTGTTAGCGCCGTGTCTGAGTGCAAAGTGCCACGTCGCCGCAGCACTGCTCACAGCCCGCTGGCACCCTGGTCGCCGCCCGCTCGGCGGGAACGTGCCGTGAAGGCCAAGACACGCCACCTAGGAGCGCGGTCGTGCTCACACGTTCAGTGTGCCATGCTTTACATAACATTACATTCGTCGTATTCCGTGGAGAGGGGCCTCTGGGATGTGGAAACAAGTCAAGTATACCTTTCGTAACAATGAATTTTGTCGATACACTCGCTACTCTCACTGCATTATTCCAAAATCAGCGATCTCCGATTGGAAATGGCTTTGCTTCTTTCTTTCTCTAAAGAAGAAGTAGTTATTTTTGTTGTGGTCTTCAGTCCAGAGACTGGTTTGATGCAGCTCTCCATGCTATTCCATCTTGTGTAAGCTTCTTCATCTCCCAGTACCTACTGCAACCTACATCCTTCTGAATCTGTTTAGTGTATTCATCTCTTGGTCTCCTTCTACGATTTTTACCCTCCACGCTGTCTTCCAATTCTAAATTGGTGATCCCTTGATGCCTCAGAATATGCCCTATTCTCTCCAATTATATTCAATACCTCCTCATTAGTTATGTGATCTACCCATCTAATCTTCAGCATTCTTCTGTAGCACCACATTTCTAAACCTTTATTCTCTTCTTGTCCAAGCTGGTTATCGCCCATGTTTCACTTCCATACATGGCTACACTCCATACAAATACTTTCAGAAACGACTTCCTGACACTTAAATCTATACTCGATGTTAACAAATTTCTCTTCTTCAGAAACGATTTCCTTGCCATTGCCAGTCTACATTTTATATCCTCTCTACTTCGACCATCATCAGTTATTTTGCTCCTTAAATAGCAAAACTCCTTTACTACTTTAAGTGTCTCATTTCCTAATCTAATTCCCTCAGCATCACCCGACTTCATTCGATTACATTCCATTTTCCTCGTTTTGCTTTTGTTGATGTTCATCTTCTATCGTCCTTAAAGACACTGTCCATTCCGTTCAACTGCTCTTCCAAGTCCTTTGCTGTCTCTGACAGAATTACATTGTCATCGGCGAACCTCAAAGTTTTTATTTCTCCGTGGATTTTAATACCTGCTCCGAATTTTTCTTCTGCTTCCTTTACTGCTTGCTCAATATACAGATTGAATAACATCGGGGATAGGTTACAACCCTGTCTCACTCCCTTCCCAACCACTGCTTCCCTTTCATGCCCCTCGACTGTTATAACTGCCATCTGGTTTCTGTACAAATTGTAAATAGCCTTTCGCTCCATGTATTTTACCCCTGCCACCTTCAGAATTTGAAAGAGAGTATTCCAGTCAACACTGTCAAAAGTTTTCTCTAAGTTTACAAATGCTAGAAACGTAAGTTTGCCTTTCCTTAATCTATCTTCTAAGATAAGTCGTAGGGTCAGTATTGCCTCACGTGTTCCAACATTTCTACGGAATCCAAATTGATCTTCCCAGAGGTCGGCTTCTACCAGTCTGTAACGGATTCGTGTTAGTATTTTGCAGCCGTGACTTATAAATCTGATAGTTCCGTAATTTTCACATCTGTCAACACCTGCTTTCTTTGGGATTGGAATTATTATATTCTTCCTGAAGTCTGAAAGAAGAACTAAATATTAAACCATCGAGTAACAGCTGTCCTGTTATTGATTCTATTTATTATTCTGTGGTTGAGAATATGCCCATGAAAGAGAAAAATTCTCTATTGTCCATTTCAGTTCTTTATGAACGGGGACCTAATGGAAATAAGGACGACGCAAGCTACAATTACAGGTTTGGTAGGTGGGAAAGCTCGAGATATCACCCCTAACTGTGTATCAGTCCTGTTGTTGTCTTGTGTTGTAAGAACGCTAGAGCGAATAATTTAAAGGAGGTTGCAAATACACTGACGGAAAAAAGGCAACACCCAGAAGGACTAGTGGGTCATAAGCGAAATATAGTAGGCCTATTTCGACATCTGAAAAATGAAGTCTATTCCAATTTCGCGCCAGTCACATACGAGTGGCACTAGTAACACCACTATGACGACGCAAATCAGGTTTGCTTTAAATACACGCTGTAACGGTCGTGAGCGGTCGTTACCTTTGAGACTGGACGAGGTGACCTGATGTTAGTTAAGAATGCCGTTAACGCAACGAGGACGCTGCTATCAACAACTCACAGAGTTTCAACGATGTCATGTTATAGGGCTACAAGAAGCTGGATGTTCCTTCTGCGACATTGCAGAAATACTTGGCAGAAATGTAGCCATTGTACATGATTGTTAACTTGGTGGTCACGAGAATGTACGGTTGCAAGAAGCACCTGGCTTGGGACGGCCAAGTCGCACTACCGAGTGGCAAGACCATTGTGTTCGGCATATAGCTCTGGCGCATCGTACTGCATCAGCCTAACATAACCCGCAGCAGTAACCTGAGCAGAGTTGGCATCACAGTGACACAGTGAACTGCTACAAATCGGTTAAGCGTGCGTTCCACTGACCTCAAACCACCGCCCTTCAGTGGTGTCAAGTGAGAGCTCACTGGAGGCAGTGCGGAGGTCTGTTGCGTTTTCTGATGAAAGCTGGTTCTGCCTCAATGCCAGTGATGGCTGTGAGCTGGTTAGAAGGGGGCCATTTGAGGAAACATGTCTGCGTGTTAGACGCACTGCACTTACACTTGGGGTTATGGTCAGGCCTGCACTTTCCTATGACAGCATAAGCACTCTCGTGGTTATCCCACGCATCTTGAGTACAAATCTGTACATCAGTCTGGTGATTCTACCTGTTACGCTGCCATTCGTGAAAACATTTCATGGAGTGCTTTCCAACTGTCTATCGCTCACGCACATACCGCTATTATAGCCCAACATCTCTACAGAAAGTCGAGATGTTGCCTTGGTCAACTCGATCACCATGGTACATCATCGGACGACAACCGCACAGTCATCCACAGACACCATTAACCGTCCCCTTACTGATCAACCAAGTGCTACAGGAATGGGACTTCATCCCATAAACTGACATCCAACACCTGTACAACACAATACATGCACATTTGCACGCTTACATTTTGCAATATTCTGGCGGTTACACGAACTATTATTGAACCAGCATTTCACATCTGCAAGGATTATCTCACACTTATGTTAATCTGTGATCTTGCAGTGTTAATCACTTAAATATGTCACCCAGACAAATGAAATCCCGAAATTTCATAACTCTACATTAGTTATTTTTCGGTGTTGCGGTTTTTTTTTTCATCTTTGTAGTAATCTGATCCCTCGCAGTCAATACGGATTCAGAAGAGGCAAAGGTACTAAGCAAAATCTGTACTCGATTGCTACGGACATCACGGTCGTCGCAGTTTTTCTTGACGTTGAGGGAGCTGACGATCACGTTAAGATACCGATTGTCTTCGACAAGCTGACGGAATTCGGTATATTCTTCAAGGATGATTTATGGCTTCAGTATCCTAGTCGCCCAAAGGCCAGTCTATGGCCGACCGCTGTGGACGAGCGGTTCGGAATAGCGCTGCTGCTACAGTCGCAGGTACGAATCCTGCCTCAGGCATGGATGTGTGTGATGTCCTCAGGTTAGTTAGTTTTAAGTAGTCCTACGTTCTAGGAGACTGATGACCTCAGATGTTAAGTCCCATAGTGCTTAGAGCCATTTGAACCATTTTTTTTTGACAAATGTTGATTGGGAAAATGAGGAGAAGTCTGTGACAGATTTAAAGGAAACATATTTGGACAGTTTCTCATCTCCCAGGGCTTGTCCCACGTTGCTATTTTAAGTCCTGTACTATATAACCTGTATACTCAGAATTTTCAACGAAAACACCCTCGCACCACAAAAATTCTTACTACACGTGGCCGACGTATGTGTCTATTCAACTGCAGACTCGTGTCACCAGGCCAAAATGGAAATACTCTCATTCGACATATCAGTGAATGGCTGTATACATATGGGCTATAGATTTCAGCTGGCATGTTGCTTGTTTACAATTCGAACGTTGTTTGTGTTGTCGGTGACGCCAGATGTGGAATATATGCTGCCGTATCTCCTTGCTCTTCTTTTTATTGTGCCACACAGGCGCAGGGCCGGCATCGCTATGAACGGATTTGGCATGGTAACTTTAAGGGGTCGCCAGATGCTCTTCCTGTCCCCTCCCTGTTATCCCTCCGGGACGGAATATCTGCATCTACATCCACATAGAGACTCGGAAAACCTCTGTAGGGTACATGGCAGATGGTACCACGTATCACTACCAGTCAGTTTCTTTCCAGTTCCACTCGCAAACAGAGTGAGAAAATAAATACTATCATTTTGCAGTCGATCTCAAATACCGGTTCTCTAAATTTTTGCAACAGTACATGGCGAAAAGAAAGTCTTCTTCCTTCCAAGGATTTCCATTTGGGTCCATGAAGCATCTTCGTGACATCTGTGTGCTGACTGACTACCGGTAACAAATCTAGCAGCGTGCCTCTTACTCGCTTCGACATCTTTCTTTAATACGAACTGGTGGGGACCCCAAACTCTCGAATAGTACTCAAGAATGGGTCATACAAGCATTCTGCCATTACCGAATAATCCATTAAAACTACGGTCTTCCACAACATGTATACATGCAGCTAAAATATAACAAATATGTTTTCTAACTTTAGGAGTGAAAACAGTAAAAAGTCGTCGTGATTACGTGATCAACGTATTAGCTAGTATTACGTTTCAGACTCATCCTTCTGCCATTAACAAATGCTCCGTTAACTCAACGTTCCCGTATACAAACAATACTGATTTGCTTCTGATAACTAGACAGTTATTCAGCGGAACGACATACAATTGCACCTAGGGGTAGCCCACAATATGACCGCCAATATCATTTTTAAATAATTAGAACTTGAGGTATACAGTACATAGATTTTTAACTCATTGTAGGAGCTGACTGGCTGTAGAGTAAAGAGGAATGGTACAGCGTTCTGTCGTTACCAGATAAGCTATTAGAATTTCAGTCTTCCACATCACGTAAACATCGAACTAAAATATGATACTTATCATTTTGTGATCGAAGCCCTTTCCCTGTCTGCATTTGCTTCCTAACATGTAATAAGGAAATTTGCTTCTACCTAAGAAAACACAATTTTTCTTGTTTACTACCCATAAACGTTTCGGAAAAGTTTCTCCATGTTTAGCGGGTTTTATTTATGAGCTGTTGAACAATATCAAAACAATTTATGCATTATGATATTTAGCAGTTTTTGAGATTATAGTATTTACATTACTGTAAGTATTGACAAAAATGTTACCAAGAAGAATATATATATATATATATATATATATATATATATATATATATATATATATATACCTTATTATTACATTTAGTGCTCACAAGTCTGCTTGGTATTTGCAGTAATGCTATAATTATTTCCTTTCAGTGTGTCATCTGCTGTTAATAAGCGTTTATTATTATCTTGTTATCTAATTTTCAGATTTTAGGCGTAATACGACATACCGACTTTTCCTTCTATAGCACTACTGTCATGAATGTGCCGATGTTTGCTGTAATCAAAGATTCGCTGTTTTACTCTTTGACTTACGGTGTTATGGGTCAAAATTTTTCGAAAAACGTGTTGCAATGTATGCTGATTGTGATTAGCTTAAAATGGCTCTGAGCACTATAGGACTTAACTGTTGAGGTCATCAGTCTCCTAGAACTTAGAACTACTTAAACCTAACTAACCTAAGGACATCACACACATCCATGCCCGAGGCAGGATTCGAACCTGCGACCGTAGCGGTCGCGCGGTTCCAGACTGTAGCACCTAAAATCGCTCGGCCACTGTGGCCGGCGATTGTGATTAGGCTTTGTGAAATGTTGATTAGGTGGGGGAGCAGGCTGTGTGCGTAAATGTGTTTGTACTTACTTTTTGTAGATCTCACATTTTCGTGCTTCTACAGGGTGACTGAGTGGAGCTTCCCTAGCACACACGGTTTCACTGTTTGTGTGATATTCACTTGTTCCGTCATCTTGTTCTGGGTGGGAATTTTGAACTTAGTACAGACACTAGGCTGTGTTTTGTGTGTGTTTGTGTGTGTGTGTTAGCCTTTAGATAATGTCTTTAGTGCTTTGTGTTCATTTATCTCTTCTTCTCTATTCTACTATGGCCATCTGCCCCTTACTTACACCCGTGACCGCACAAGAGTTTCGCGCGAGCATTACCTTCTTAACATCACAGTTTCCTAAAAAATAACGATTTAATACGACAGTGATTTGACTTTCTGCACTGACAATATGAGCAAATAATACTCACTAGGAAGTAATGTAGTTAACGCTGGCAGTACTTGTACTACTGCAGCTGCTGCCACTAATAGTGTTAAGAGTAATAATAATAGTAATAATATTCATAATGCGGATGACAATAAAAACAGTAACTATCCAGACCGACCTTAAGTGGAACGACCACACAAAACAGACATCAGGAAAAGTAGTTACCAGACTCAGATTCATAGGAAGTAACTTAAGGAAATGTAATTCATCCACGAAAGAAGTGGCTTATAAGGCACTTGTTCCCCCGATTCTTCTTTACCTATCTGGGATCCCCATCAGGTAGGACTGATAGAGGAGATAGAGAAGATCCAATGAAGAGCGGCGCGTTTCGTCACGGGATCGTTTAGCTGGCGAGAGAGCGTTACGGAGATGCTAAACAAACTCCACTGGCAGACGTTCAAGAGAGGAGTTGTGCATGACGGATAGATTTACTACTGAAATTTCGGGACAGTACTTTTCAGGAGGAATCGGACAACATATTACTTCCCCCCATATACATGTCGCGTGTTGACCACGAGGAGAAAATTCGAGTAATTAGAGCCAATACAGAGGCTTACCAAAAATCATTCTTCCGACGCACTATTCGCGAATGGAACAGGGTGGGAGGGATCAGATGTGGTACCATTACGTGCCTTGCGGAGTATGATGTAGACGTAGACAAATAATTATGTAGGAGTACAGGATAGATGTTTTCTGATATAGCGAGTTTTGGAGAAACGGACCTGAAGGAGACTGGACCAGCTAAGAATACTGGGAGAAGAGGAAGATCTGATTGGAAAGAAGGATGTAATAGGCAAGGGCGCCTATACCATGGGGCAAAGTAGAGTCCCTCTCCCCCCCCCCTCCCCCTCGGATCTGAGGGCAAGGAAAAAAGTTAGTGTAGCAGGTGTTTTTCCTTCAAGAAAATGATTTAGAAATCGGTATTACGCAGGTTTTTAACAAAGTGGGAACAGAAAATTTTTATGGCTGATTACAAGTAACCATTCATCTACCAGAATGTTAAAAATACACCAAACCCCCACGTCCCTTCCTGCACAAGCTATCGTAGGAGTGTCGTTGGTGCAAGAGTAACGATTGCCTACATGGACAATGGTAATCCCTATTGTTCCTGTAACAGATACGTAATTAACTGTCTCCTGAAGCTGGAGATGTTATTCAGTTCTCTAATATAATGTGGGATGTTATTCCAGAGTAAGGTTCCTGCTACTGACAAGTGGCTGAACGATGGAGTGGGGCAGAAAGGATTTTTCTCTGATGGGAACGGATGTTCCTGCCATGTTGTCCAGACAAGAGCGTCAGTGTCGATGAGAGATATGAGAGTCGGTGTTCGTTGATAAGACGTTAGAGAAGATAGAGGGTATGGAAATCTCTGCGGTTGTCTAGAAGCAGCCAGGACAGCTGTGCATGTGATGACGAAAACTGATCAAAGAGTCAAACACCGTAGATATAACGAATACAGGCATTCATAGCCAGTTCCAGGCGCCGTAAGCTTTTCTGAGAAAGGCCTTGCAGGATAAAATCGGTGTATCAATAACTGAAAGAATGAGATTCTTTGCTGAAGGAGAGACGTTGCTATTTGTTGATGGTAGCGCTTCGGGATATTTCTGACTAAAGAGCCTAGTATGACCAACCAGTACCACTTGGGTTTTATTTGGGTTAAGCTTTAAGCCTGTCCTGCGGGCATTTTAATAGTGCACACAGGCCGGTACTGAGGTTCCCGACAGCTGTCTTCAAGTTTATTGGTTTTGCACTTAGTTACAAATGGAGGTCGTCAGCTTACATGTGGAATTTGCAGTAGAACAAAACTCATGCCACCGGCCGTTGTGACCGAGCGGTTCTAGGCGCTTCAGTCTGGAATTGCGCGACCGCTACAGTCGCAGGTTCGAATCCTACCTCGGGCATGGATGTGTGACGTCCTTAGATTGGTTAGGTTTAAGTAGTTATAAGTTTTAGGGGACTGATGACCTCAGATGTTAAGTCCCATAGTGCTCAGAGCCATTTGAAACATTTTTTGAAAACTGATTCCATAATTATATACAATGAAAAGAGTATGGGACCTACTACCCAATACTGGGGGCACCTCATACTACCTGCCTCCACTGTGGTATTATGGTGCCAGACATGATGCGTCACTGGATAAACGTCAGGTGTGAGCGAAACCATTGCACTACATTTAGCGATAAATTTAGACTGCTGAGTTCGACAATTAAAATATCTGATTCTACAGTGCCAAAAGGTTTGCAGAAGATTAAAAAGGACATGATAGCTGTCCCTTGTGCAGTCATGGCACGTTTGAAGTCCTCTGTTACCTTGATTGAAGCAGATTTTGTGCTGCGATGTTTACGGAAACCTGATTGGTATTCGTCTAGTAGGTTGTTGATTGCTAGATAGTTTGTTAACTGGTAGTGGATTATACAGGGTGAGTCACTAAATATTGCTACCTAATATAGCTCCGACAGTACGATAGGAGCTAAAAAGTTTGTGGGACAAAAGTTGCATGGGACAACGGGGCCCATAATATGACGTTGGTTTTTTGTTGTTAGGTGGGCTCGCGTCAGAGATATTAAGGTCAACTTTGTTTTTTTAAATGGGATGCTATAGTTTGGTACTTATTTTCTGATAGGGGCTATCGAGACGAATCCAATGATGTGTAACAGTAAGGTCTCTGAAGATCAACGAAGGTAAAAAAGGTGGCATGAACGTCCATTTACAGAAGGCGTTCGAAGTGATGACTATTGGTATCAATGCAGTGCTGCAATCTTCTTATCATGGATTGTGTGGTGTTCCTTATCACATAGGCACTTATCGAAGCACATGATCTGACAATTCTCTCTCGTATATCGTGCAAATAGTAAATATTCGCAGAATACGACGTATCCATCTAAAGTGCCATTGACATGTAAACACCATTCGACGGTTTCGCAATACAACACTAATAGAAGCGGTAAGGCTAGTATCGTCCAATCAAGCGAATGTGAACGATGTATTCCTTCGAAAAACAAGTCGATGAGCTTCTCATTTATGGAGAATGCCAACGAATGTCAGTGAGAGCTAGAGACTTATAAGCTCAAAGATATCCTCTACGTACTCACTCTACACGTCGTATATTTAAATATGTGTATGATAAATTGAGAACAACTGGCTCTTTAACACATCGGAAACACATCCAGCAAAGGAAAGTTACTAAGGAGGAAACATAAATTGGTTCTCTAGCCACTGTGGTTCGAGATCCTTGTGTTAGTTCGCGTCAAATCGCATTGGAATGTGGCATGAGCCAGAGTAGTGCTTTTCGTGTTCTGCGTCGTCGTGAATATCATCCTTACCGTATGAGTCTCCACCAAGAATTAACTAGTACGGATTGTATGCGTCGCATTGAATTTTGCCTAGGCCTCAACTTCAGTGTGCAAATCTATGTGGAATCTTGTGGGACTTAACTGCTAAGGTCATCAGTCCCTAAGCTTACACACTACTTAACCTAAATTATCCTAAGGACAAACACACACACCCATGCCAGAGGGAGGACTCGAACCTCCGCGGGACCAGCCGCTCAACTTCAGAGAGTCAGAGGGATGACACATTTATTAATTTGATTTTATTTACTGACGAGGCTACATTCACGAACCATGGAAATGTTAATTTGCATAACATGCGTTATTGGGCAAATGAAAAGCCATGTTGGTGGGGTAAGTTGCACACCAAAAACCGTGGTCGGTGAATGTATGCTGTAGGGTTCTGGAGGACAGAATTACAGACCGCTATTTCACGGAAGGAAATCTTAATGGTAGGACGTACACCACATACCTGCAAGAAACATTAGGTCTGTTATTGGAGGAAATACCTTTAGGAACAAGGAACAGAATGTGGTATCAACACGATGGGTGTCCATTATATTTTTCGCTGATGGCTAGAAATGAGTTGCAGAGACAATTCCCAAATCGTTGGACTGGACGCGGAGGAGATGTGTCGTGGACGGCTCGTTCGCCAGACTTGACACCTCTGGATTTTTTCTTGTGGGGATTCGTAAAAGACATTGTTGATAAAGACGTTGCAGCTACACCTGAAGATATGCGAGAGAGAATTGTCAGAGCATGTGCTTCGGTAAGTGCCGATGTGATAAGGAATACCACACCATCCATGATAATAAGATTGCAGCACTGCATTGATACCAATAGTCATCACTTCGAACCCCTTTTGCAAATGGGTGTTCGTGCCACATTTTTTACCTTCGTTGATCTTCAGAGACCTTAGTGTTACACATCATTGGATTCGTCTCGATAGCCGCTATCAGAAAATATGTACCAAACTATAGCATCCCATTAAAGAAAAAAGTTGACCTTCACAACTCTGACGCGATCCCACCTGACAACAAAAAAACCAACGTCATATTAAGGCCCCCGTTGTCCCATGCAACTTTTGTCCTACAAACTTTGCAGCTCCTATCATACTTTCGGAGTTATTCTAGCTGGTAATAGTTAGTGACTCATCCTGTATAATCTAAGCTCCTGGACAGCGCAAGAAGAATTCAGCTAGGTCAGTAATCAGAGGGTGCTGTGGAAACGTTCTTTGTGACTTAACTAGTCCCAGTTTTCAGTCCTCAGGGAATACGTTGTTAAGGATTGGTTGAACATTTATGTTATAGTAGGCAGTAGTGTGTCAGTAATAAGATTCATCATTTGAACTTTGACACTATCACGTCCAGTAGATGTTGATCTGGTACTTTTGGTGGTCTTTTTACGGTATTGTTAGTAACATGCTTTACATAAAAAATTTTGTGGCTAGAGTCGTTTACCCAAGAAGTAAGCAAGTAAGGAATTTGTAGATAATGTGAAGTACTGGTTCAGATCTTCGGCTGGGGCAATAGGATCAGCAGCAGTTTTTACTTTGCCTATGTCAAGCCCAAGCAGGTTTTCCCGTAGGACAGCTGGTCTGTTTTTTATGTCAGTTAATAATGGCCACGCCTGGGGTTTGCATGTGATTCTCAGGCGTGGGGCGTAGCTTGTATGCTCAGTGTGCAGCAGCGTCTCTGAGATTCCTAAGATGTTTTATTTCTTCAGTTAGCCAAGGTGCAGGTTTCCTTCTTAGTTTTCCGGTCTTTAGGGGAGCATATTTGCCATATACTTTAGGAAGTTCGTTTATGTGCGAGAGGGGAACAGAAGACTCCCCCAAGCTATTTCTAGCGCCTCACTTGGAGGTTCAGATAAAGTAATGCGTTCGAAATCCCGGTATGTAGTCAGTTTTTTTTTCTGCTACATTCTAGACAGTATGTCATGAAAATTATGTCATAGGTGGACACGCTAGTTGCAGTTATTTGAGACGTACGAATTATACTGATTGTGGATTTCGTTACAAACTGTTTTAAGAGTGTGACTACTGACTGTGTGTTAGATAGAGAAATCTGAAGTAGCGACTCATTTGAAGAAGTAAGCATCTGCTTATAATTTACACTGGAGGAACTACTGTATAGAAAATTTATGTTAGTGTCACCAGCTATAATTATATGCTTGTATGTCAATTCGAGACTTTTAGGTTTCGATACAGGGAAACCTGCGTACTTTAGAAGATTTCTAGATGACACGTATCAGGCACTTCGTTTTATTAGTAAATATGCGAGTTTTGGCCATAGGAAGAGAATTTCAGTATTTGAAATTTAGTGTGTTAGTATTCATAAGCACTGTTGACAACCATTTTTTTAATTATTTATCCAAAAATACTTTTCATGACTGATTGCATAATCATGAGTTGTTTTTGGGGCACTAAATAAATTAAGTTATAATTTCCTTGTTCATTTTGAAAGGTTTAAAAGTCTAAGGCGCTTCAGTTTAACATATATCGTTTGTATTATACAGAAGCCAAGTTGGAAAAATGCGGACAACTGAATGGAGAAAGTGCATCACTCATGGTGCACAACACAAGCGCCTCGTTCTTCCACGAATTTTTTTCCGGGAGGCGGACTGAAACCAATCACAGGTCGATGTAGTCGAACTGTGTGCCTCTAGCATCTACAAAAGAACCAGTAGACACAAGAATAGAATATAAAAGTAAAGTAAAATAAGTCACTCTCTTATAATTTCAAATAGATAAGTAAAATGCGCTGCCTAGAATGACTCCAGATCTCCAAGCAAAATTTTGAATACGCGAAACAAGCCCGCGTAAAACCAAAATAAAAGTTCAACTGCAAAAGACGTATTTGATCTTATGAACATGCTAAAAGTAATGGAATTTTTGACTGCGTCGTAGATGAATAAAAAGTTACTTAATGATCGCAAATCACCCATTTGAACAAGCTTTTTTGTGGTGATTGTGATAACTAACTTCTGTATCTTGAAAATATTATTCCTGTGCAATGAGTTCCCTCATCTTTTGAACCACATATAACAGTAACTATACGTCTTGAAAATATAGCTAAACTAAGGAACTTCATTAATTCTAGTATGTAGGTTTTCCAATTAAGTTTGTGAACTACCTATAATACTAAAAGCTTGACAATTCCTAATTCTTGTATCTCACTGTTTAAAAAGACTACATTTGTAGCTTGTACAGTTTTGTGCGAAATACTAAGCTGTTTGCATTCATTTGCTCAAAATTTAATGAGCGTCAATTTGCGTTTCACAAGCATTTCTATTTTTTGCCAAGTTTTCACTATTCTCAAAACTTATTACATCTACTTACTGGAAAGGATATCTGATTTTGGACGTATATATTTTAACGCCATTGAAGGCTCTGTAGTTATCCCACGAAAGACACGTATTTAATTCCGATCTGAAAATGAGTCCTTTATGTAACATGCAATTACCACGAAGATTATTTTTTCTTTATAGCTTTATCCACGTTCGGAAACAAAAAAACGCTTCATTAGAATGAAGTACTTAAAGTGAAATACTTAAACAGCAATAATTTCGTAACGTATATCAGATAGCAGCATCTCCGAGAAAATTTACGTAAAACAGTAACGGTGCTTACGGTGAGGAGCAATCGGTGTTAGTGAAATACAGAATGTTTGGAAATTTGTGGTAAGGTCTTGTGGGACCAAAATGCTGAGGTCATCAGTCCCTAGGCTTACACACTACTTAATCTAACTTAAAATAACTTACGCTAAGGACAACACACACACCCATGCCCGAAGGAGGATTCGAAACTACGACGGGGATAGACGCGCGGGCCGTGACAAGGCACTTCAGACTGCGCGGCTGCCCACAGAATGTTTATTGAAAGTTATCGACAACGAGCATTATAAACAGCCTTACACCTTAAGAATACGTTGCAGGCATTCGATCGCATTTAGAATGCAATTTACTGTGTGACAGGTAAATAATATAGGTCTCTACATTGCATCATTTGTCTTATTTTAGAACTGTTATTGTGGCTGCTGTCGAATACACATTTCTGTACGCGTCTTGACTGCAGATACAACGTACGCTACAAAAAGGAGGTGAGGAAACAATTCTGCTTTTGGTTAATGAAATATCTCGCTCAGTAGGCTGGTTTGTTAGTTGCTACAAGCTTTGCTGGAGAATTGCTGCTGTGGAGTCGGCAGCGTCGTGCTGCACCACTGACAAAACACAAATTTACGACCAATAATTACTCGCACAATGAAATGGCTCTGGCGGCCGCCGAATAGGACTCTTCTTGTTTAAGTTTCCTTAGCGGAGAAGGAGCAGGACTGCATAAAAGTAGGAATTTAATTTAAACATCGGGGAGCTTATCTGGCGAGAACAGGCGTCTCGCAGGACGCTTGCAGGGGCCGACTCGGGAAATGGGCTTCGGCTCTCTCTTAAAGAACGGAGGCGCAAATAATGAGCTCAGCAGCCGAATGGGCGATAGCAAAACATCGCAGGGAGTTGTCGCCCGCTGAGGGCATTATGGGATTACTGAGTTTTGGGGTTCAAGTTCGGCTGGCCGGAAATTATTTTCAAGAATGAAAGACGACTAAGGAAGAATGAAGAGATGGAAGCAGAAGCTGCTTTCAGTGAGAGAGAGGGGTAACACAATGCATAAAATTTGTAAGTGCTAATAATATCACTTCGCTGCTTTTGCAGCTTTGCCGTGGAACGTATTATGTTCGCTTATTAAATATAGGAACTCTGCTGAGAATGAAATTCTTAGAATGATTTTGTATGTAAATACAGGATAGCACTACGGAAGTTATTTACTTTCCCTGTCACCTCTTAAATGAGAGGAGGACGGGTGAAAATGAGAGAAAACTGAATACTCGTTGTGTCTTTTGTTAGATGGGTGAACCTGGTGATCCACAACGCAAACGTCATTCACTTCCTAGACGACTTTTCACACATTTTCTCGTTCTCTATTGGCAGCGTCACGACAGAGAGAGTCGTAGCAAAACGATCTTGATATGCTAATCTTTATATTATACCAACAACTAACACTGAAAGATGAAAATCGTTCGTTTCATCATCTCTGTCAGGCTATTGGAGGCAAACTTTTCGTTAAATTCACGCAACCATGTGACACTGAACTCGAATTCGGAAGCAGCGGCTTCTTAATTCGTTCAGCCATACGGATTTGCGTTCACCATTTTTTTAATCAGTTAAGCAAAATGGCTGGATGAGTCTTTTGAAAGTGTTTCTCTGTTAGTACTGTCAAAGGAAACGACAGTATGGATTGACTAACACATGTCATGAAGTCCAATTCTCCAGCCGTGTCTACAGAGTTAAAGTGGGCCTACGTTGTTTTCATTATAGATTAAGTAGCATGAGTGCAATATGTAATGTGCCCCTTGCACTCATGATACCATCCCTATATTTTAGAGAATGTACTTTTACGCAAAGTTGTGAACGTATATTTTTCTCCTTATAGTGGCTAAGTATTGTACTTATTCTTCGGAATGTAAAAACTTGCTTTTTACAATGGTTTCGTTTGTTTAAGCTTTGTTGTTCATCGTACTAAACTATGGTTTCACTCAGGCTGAATCCATTCTTTAATCTTCAAGTTTCTCTGCTGTGAAGATGTAAAGGAGACAGGGAAGTAAACTTCGACAATCATATTAAAATAATCACCTTCTTACGACCGACTTTAAAATGAAGTTAACCTAATTTCATACGTCACTACCATCAGGCGCTATGTTATTTACCTTCATTTATATTTTGTAAAATTTCTGAACATTTTGAAATATAGTGGCTGCGTAAAACCATTTATAAAATGAGGTAGTTCAGAAACCCATTAAAATGAACGAGATGGACCAGTGCCAATGGGCTTCAACGTAATTGTTGGATGGACATGGCGTAATTGTGAAAAGGACTACATTGCAGCATGGTTAGTTACAATTGACAGTTTCAGAGTGCACAAAAGAAACAAACAGAAGTGTTTGCCACAGGTGGACACGTTGAGAAAGAGGCCTCTGGTACAAGGTATACTATTGTACTTTCCGCGATTTGTTGTGGGAGCACTGTACTAGTGCTCTCACAGTGCAGTTAACTGAGACATTTGACAGAATTTGTAACGCGTCAGCCAGATGGGATGTTAAGCCGCCGCAGCCACAGTCCCAGAGACCGAGGAAGTTAACGCAGGAGCCTCCCCCCCCCCCCCCCCCTCACAATACCCAACCACCATTCTATGACAGGATGGGCACATAGTGCTTTCGCCTGGAGGAATACTGCACAACAAAAGTCAGTCGAAGAGAGAGGAGAGAACTTAAAGCAAGGCATGGAGCTCGTAGATATGAGAGAAACCCGAGACTTCACAGGTATGCTTTGAGGGGAAATTTTTGTGGCGAACTTAAATGTCTTTTACATAGGAAAGCAGGATGACTTGGAACTACAATGAAAGTTGTTACCAACTATTTTTATTGCTAAGATGAAGAATCCGAGAGGGCCATATCCATATAAATTTTTCCAGAGCGCACGGGAAATATGAGGCTCTTAAATGCTAGGTGTCAGTCATGAGACACCTTGTGGGTGACACTTCATTTTCTGTTGAGAGGTTGTGCGAAACTTAGTTTGTGCTTAAGCGATGACTGTACGAAAACGTACCTGGCGACAATCTGTTCCAGATCAATGCGAGTGATACAATTTAGCCGCTGCCACTCTTGAGACTGCATTTTCCAGTGCACAGCACCGTAGGTCACGTAACAGGCTCACGACTGACCTCTCTCCACCTGGTAGTCACATGTGCTACAGCACAAAAGCTAGACACTTTTTGCCAATGTTCTATTTGTTTCTGCGTAATGACGAAAACCTAGGGAGAGAGACCCAGAAAGAGTTGTTAATACAAGGGGCATAATAAAATGTTCACGTTTTATTGTAGTGTATAATGCTAAGGTATTGATTTGTTCATAATTGTGTTTTTGTAAGAGATAACTGAAACAAACTAGCTGGGACCCAAACAGATCTTCTTGTAGAAACCTGACGACTGAGAGCCCTTTATTTACTTTTCTGCAGCTGCGGCATCTTCTCATTTTAATTGCCGCGCGTTGTATCCGAGCGGTCTAGGGCGCCTTGTCACGGATCGAGTGGTTGCCCCCGTCGGAGGTTCGAGTCCTCCCTCGGGCATGGGTGTGTGTGTTGTCCGTAGAGTAAGTTAGCTTAAGTTAGATTAAGTAGTGTGTAGGCTTAGGGACCGATAACCTAAGCAGTTTGGTCCCATTGGACTTACCACATATTTCCATTTTATCATTTTAATTTTCATTGATTGCAAATGCTGCACTCAAGTGCTAATTTATTTATTATAAATAAACGGAATTAGCTTCACTTAACTTCAAGCATGAGGCCTTGATTAAAAGTCTCTACTACATGGTGGGCGCCTTACATGGAACTTGTGGAACTTACAAAAAGCGAACACTGCAAAATAAGGAACTTCGCTGATATGAAGAGAAGTGGTGGAGGACATATGATGTTAGTGTCAACAAAAAGTGCTGCAATACATCTCTTTGTTTGATGTGTAGAGCACTTGGCTGCTTGAAATATATGGTGTAAGGAAGTATTACATGGGCTTTGTAGAAAAGGGTAGAAAATGGTATAGCTTGGGAGAACCACGCTCTCTCTCTCTCTCTCTCTCTCTCATTTCTTATACTGTGCAATTTGTTTCCATACATAGGGGAGTTCCTTAAATGCTTCATACATGCGACAAGCTCCCTTCAGTTTGCTTCAACACAGGTCTCCGATCGCCAGGTGATGAGTGTGCAAACGAACAACTGACTCCCTCAAACACTTGCATGTTCCTTCAAAATACCATATAATTGGGAATATACCCTCCTGGAAAGCACCTCCCAGAATCTAAGACGATAGAAGATAGAGCGTGTAGCCGGCAGATCCTCAGTGGCAGGTGAAGTACATGCCACTTATATTCTGCTAGCGGCAGCAGCTGTGAATCACCACACCAACACAGCGCGCAACTAACACCTTCTTATACGGATGGGTAACAGACCAAGGCATAAAATTCTGAATACTGTACCGGAAAGACTAGAATGTAATTAATTATGTGCGCAAGTCAGATAATGGTTTCAGCTTTTTGTGGGGAAACATTTATAAACATTTGTTAGTGTTAAGAAATTTTAGCTTGTATTTTTATATGTCGTGCATTGCCATCTCATTTCATTGACAGACATGTCTGTGGTACACGGATTAATTAACTTCCTTGCTTTCTTATGGTTAAAGAATGTATGTATGTAATTTTTATTTCCTATTCATTACTTCTGTGTCATTCCGGGAAATTCAAACAAATCAAAACTCCGTTTGATTTAACAATTTGCTCCAAGTTGATCTGTTATAGTCGACAGTTGCTCTAAGATAGGACTGGCAACAATGGCCTCGAAGTCGAAGCCAGACATAAAACTACGTTCTAGGCGCTACTGTCTGGAACCGCGCGACCGCTACGGTCGCAGGTTCGAATCCTTAGGTTAGTTAGGTTTAAGTAGCTCTGGTGACCTCAGACGTTAAGTCCCATAATGCTCAGAGCCATTCGAACAGAACTACGAAATCTGTTGTGGACTGTAGTTATTGCTTTTATCAGCAGCTGTGAAAACTGCTACTAACTCAAGTGGATGAGACGGACTGTCTATTGAGATGAGGCTATCAGAACTGGTTGTGGCGTCTGACTCTGAAAAGAGACGTTGGGCTACTACAGGTCTTGCACCACCTGAATGAAACTTGTCGATCAAAACTATTGAAGCGTAGTTTTCCCGAGGGCAAACTTTTGATGTACATAGCCGCTAAAGCTTGAAGTCAACCTTCAGAGTTGATTTATCAAGCTAACTTTTTTTGGTAGTATGTGTTGCAATAAGGAATACGTAAGCTGATTTGAGAAACGTCAGTCAGGAATAACTTCTTTTGAATTAATTTTGCTGTATAGCTTGTATACAGAAACGGCCTACTATAATTGTCGAAGAATAGGTTTAGTGTAGATGATGACATAAATAAAATAAATACCATTTCAGATAACGGAAGCTTACCTCACAACACATCATCGGCTTAAGTGTCAAACTGAATAGTCTAATACCGCTGGTAATAAATAGACACGATAACAGACCACTACCTGTTCCTCGAAGCAATCTGATTTCATGTGTGAGGTTCATATGAAAATCCTTGGTAGATTTTCACATTATTAATTCAGACAAAAATAGCCTGGTTCCATACACATGTAACAAAAAAAGTTCACCTGCTATATAATTAATTGTTGTCACGCTGATAGCGAATAATATCACCACGAGCGACCATGACAGTTCTGATTCACTGTGAGAGTTTTGAGTGTCTAGGAAAAACCATCAACGGTCACCAGCCACAACTACTTAAGTAGGGGGAACATACTGCTTGGTTAACGCTCCTTAAATTTGGAGCATTGTTCGAGGCAATTCCCGAGATTCTCTGATGGGATACAAATCAAATGATTTTGCCGCCCAGTTCAGATTGTTATTGCTTTTATTGTTCATTGTGTCTCACAAATCACTGTTTTAAAGCACGGACACGGTAAAACCTGCTTTCCAGCAGTAGAGTGTTTCTGACCCACACTAACTGTCAACTCAATCAAAGAATTCATCTCGGCGCTAAAAATCGTTTTCTCGGACATCACTGAACCTGGTCCAGGAAGATGCTCCAGATATTATGTGATGCCCTCTCAGGAGGCCTTCACAGGTCTCTGGTGAACATTGCACCAAGTGGCATTCTCTGGTAGGCAGAAAGCGACTCCTCCGACCAGATGACACGGCTCCAGTCCAGTTCTCACCGGCATAATTTTCACCTAATGTAATGGGTCATTCCAAGAGGACAAAAAATGGTTCAAATGGCTCTGAGCACTATGGGACTCAACTGCTTTGGTCATAAGTCCCCTAGAACTTAGAACTACTTAAACCTAACTAACCTAAGGACAGCACACAACACCCAGCCATCACGAGGCAGAGAAAGTCCCTGACCCCGCCGGGAATCGAACCCGGGAACCCGGGCGTGTGAAGCGAGAACGCTACCGCACGACCACGAGATGCGGGCCCAAGAGGACAAACGAACAACGCCATTTCCTATGTAACTTTGTCCCAGATGACTGAGTGATACAGTTACATCTGGAGTGTTCAGTGGAAGGCGCTTCGCGATATGAGGGCGTAGATTTCATCCAGAAAAACCTATAGCGAAGTCGTTTTTCACCAACAAATGGAACACTCACCGGTCCCTCACGATCTTCTTCCTCAACAGTTCTAACGTGAATTTCTCTTAGACCGGCAGATCTGCTACTGATAGTAATACTGTAGGGTGGTACGTTGCTGTACTCCTGCGAAACAATTTCACACTTTCTTTGCTTGACGTGAGAGTGGAACAGAACACCTTCATACGCTGCACCTGTACATGTGACATACCATTACCCACAGGGTGTGAGGGGTACAAATGCAGATATTTCTACTGATGTCTCAGGACAATCTACTGAATAATGCTACATTAGTGTTTACTTCATTTGCAGACTAATAATTTTAGGTGTTACGAGTAGTTTATATTCAGGTTGGCTAGCATCTCCTAGTATGTATGGCATAAGCAAACCAATAAGCCAATAATGTTCATTTTTCCATGGGGAGCGGTCAGGTACTGAAATGTCAACATGTGGACGCAAAACTGGAAGCCTATAGCCGGCCGCTGTGGCCGAGCGGGTCTAGGCGCTTCAGTCCGGAACCGCGCTGCTGATACGATCGCAGGTTCGAATCTTGCCTCGGGCATTGATGTGTGTGATTTCCTTAGGTTAGTTAGGTTTAAATAGTTCTTAGTCTCGGGGACTGATGGCCTCAGAAATTAAGTCCCATGGTGCTTAGAGCCATTTGAACCATTTGAAGTCATTTCTGACAGGCATAGTATGCTTCGTGGTGAAGTTACGACCGTGCAGAAAACGTCATGTATTAAATTGTGTGATTTTTTTGCGGGACGACTGTTAGACGAAGGAAAAATAACAACTAACATACTATGGTAGGTACGCGTTAAGGTACCAATAACCAAGATATCTGTAGATTATCGTTATTTACATAACTTATGATTTTTTATTATCAGTACATATGAATAAATGATCTATATTTATTATTAATTTAGAAGTATTTTGTGTACTGTAATAATATGGACCCAGAAAAGAGCCTGTTCCTATAAGCCGTCAGACGAAGCATTTCGCCATACTGACAGCACCCTCAATAATGGTCCAATGCTCCAATGAATGACGGGCCTTTAGGAAGTTTTTACGGCACTGAAATATGCAGCAGTACTTGCCTTCTGCATCAACAAGCCCCCTTTTGCCCGATACTATGTGTTTCTCCTAAGAGACGTTAGGTGCATTTTCTCTGGTGTTTCGTCAGATATTTCAAATTTCCTTATTTCAATGTGTAGCTGCAGTCAGCCCAAACAGATACTGATCATGAAGTCTTTCATACAACGGCCAACAAAATGACATTTAAAGTGGAATTTTACATTCCCAGTAGACTGATCGGCCCACATTATTCTAAAGTGGTGTTTTTATCGGTGTGTATTAACAGGGAGAGTAAAACACGAATAGTGACCGGTATTCCAGCAGAGGCTGAGCAGCGCTGCTGCAAGGCCTTAGCATTCAGCGCGGTCCTAGGCAGTGCTGTGTCTGCTGCAATACTAGTTATTCTTCGTAATTTACTGACACTCTTCAAATACAGATCCATGTAACGAATATCGCACTAGACTAATTTGGGACCACTCGATCGCATTCGAACGTAAGACTCCCCTTCAAAAACCACTTTACTCCTAACGAGAAACAAGCATATGCTTTCCATCGACAATAGGCACCGCATAAAAGACGTGATAAGAAGTATTTGTTTCGGCTGACTCCATCTACACTCAGGGAAAAGAGAAAATTGAAAATATCTGTCGAAACACCAGAGAAAATGTAGGAGAGACATTGTGTTTTTTCCCCCTTGGGGCATCTGAGTAGGTCGTCGGCACTCATGGTCTTCATCGGCATCCATCGTGCGGCTGCCTCTGCTGTGGGGTTGCCAGCACTCTTCTGACGCAGCTATCGTGGATGTAGCAGGGCTGCAAACCAATGACTATGCCAGTTGGATCGCCTATACTATGCAGCCCTCCCCATGAGACCACCAGCTGGAGGTCCTGCCGCCTCCTGAAGGTCTGAGGTGCGAACTGAGCTCCTCTCAGCTCCAAGCTGCTGGGTTCCGACGCTGTCGTATTCAGCGATCTTCCAGAGACAGCGTGATAGCAAACTAGTCGCCTGTCCAAGCTAAAGAAATGACAGTACGTGAGACCATGGAAGACATTAATGGAAAAATTACGTCGCATCATAGGTATATAAACGGCACATGGTGTATCCGAAAAGCGACTGTGGCCCACGAAGTAGGCCAGTGATATCGGATACCCAGCACGCTATGCTGGGCAAGACTTTCAGAGCGGGAAGTGTCAGTAACTTGAGATTTTGTGCTAATATTAGTCATAGGACAACGGATTTTTGATTGTTCGCTTGTCGTTATGTCTGGTAATTGGACCACAGCAATCTTATCAAGCTCTCCTTCCTATTGTAAATAATAATTCTTAATTGTGATGACATGCAACACATGTGATTATGAGACTAAAAAGAGGAAATTGAAGAAGGGCAGTTTAAGAAAAGGACTTCATCTCAGTGACTGATTGAAGTGAGGCGGAGAACGTAATGTACATACAGATACGGGAAAGAGCACTAAAAGGTGTGAG
Source organism: Schistocerca nitens (assembly GCF_023898315.1). Classification (NCBI taxonomy): domain Eukaryota; kingdom Metazoa; phylum Arthropoda; class Insecta; order Orthoptera; family Acrididae; genus Schistocerca; species Schistocerca nitens. The sequence goes on along the minus strand of NC_064614.1, from coordinate 534,776,981 downwards.
TTACTGAAGAGTGGTTACTCCTGACTCATGTAGGAGAATGCAAAGTGTAAACAACTGTAAAGATATTAGTGTCACTCATACAGCCAGTTCCTCGAGCAGGAAATTCGGTAGCCAAAGTGATTCTTAGCAGGGAAGAAATGTAGTAGTATGGGTCCAGACAGGAGCCCATTGTCGTATTATGGATGCAGGTTGCAGCCAGTCGACGCGTCGTGGAGCCATACTGCGAGCATCCTCTGTAGGAGCCTAGTTCTCCGAACAATGACCAGTTCAGAAAGTTTCACAGCACTGAAGTATGTGGCAGTACTTAACAACCTCCTTTGGTCATACATATGCCCGTGGAACAGGCCGCTCAGTTGGGCTATGCATCGACAGCTGACGTGTGTCAATCTCTGGCTTGGTGTCGCCGACAACCTGCTGATTCAGCTATCTTAAATGCAGCAAACTAACGACCACAGCCCAACCGCCTCGCCATCAGGTCGCCTTCACTCTGCCGCTGGCTCCACGAGATCGCCAGGTGGGGCCCTGCGGCTGCCCCATGGCCCAAGGTACAACCTGATACCTTTCCATCTCCACGCCGCCGTGTTCCAACGCTGTTCGAGCTAACATCCCAAAGATATTCGGGCTCACATACGGTCCCTCTTCGTCGAAATGTCTTGGCTCAAACTCGTCTAGGGTTTGAACCACACGTGTCCCATTGCACGCCCTAAATTAGACACTTGTTACCCTTTGGTTAAATTATCTGGCTGATGGCAAGATTGCGAAATACGAATTTAATATAACATATAATAACAGTAATAATAATATCGGCAACTAAATTAACGATCCATAAATGATGTAGGCCACACAGTTGCGATTTAGTTAGAATAATGTTTATTCAGAAAGCACACTAATAGCGAAAGTGGTCGTATTTAGAGTTACTGTTACACTCGAGCGCATATCCATTTGACACAGTTCGATCATTCACAATCTCATCGCGAAACACAAGTCCAATACTCCACCTCGATATTTACACCAAAAGTTAGTTCACACCAGGCGCGCGGCGTCTCACTGCTCAGAGACTAAGTCCCGCGATACCACACAATGCGAATTTTCTAAGTCGTTTCACCTCCCAGCTGCCTAAAGACCGACTGCCCGCTTTCGCGTCTCAATCCGAGCTGTCGCCTTTGGTGTCTCCAGCCGAATTGTCCGCTTTGGCGTCCACACCCGCACTGTCTCTCCCAGTCCAAGGCCGCTTGTCCTTATCGCCGAATATCCTCGATCAACTCTAGGGCAGTTCCCTTTCCTGAAGCCGTCCGTCTGGCTTCATTCCCTGCATTACCACAGAATTAAATAGTTTTCATAAATGTTTTCCTTTATGACCGATCTTAGGTCCGCCATATTTAACACTGCTACGTCTCCTTCGCCACAAAAGGCGTCTACTGTATTTCCCTACGACGTAGGTTCTCTTCTGTCTCACTCCCACTCTACAACGCTCAGGCTTCAATAGACAATAGATGTCTGTGAGTTTCCCCACCTCGTGGTGAATCTGCGCCCTTTGTAGTACATGGTCTTGGACGACAGGGTTCGTTGCACAATTCATTTAGGCTGACTCTTTCGGCCATATATTTAAATGAGAGCGCAATGCTCGTTAACTCACAGCTACCAGACGCCATCAGTCCAGGATTCGCCATCGGGGCGTCACTACTATTTCCCGTTAGTCTGGCCAACCTAGCTGGGAGGCCATCACGCCATCCTCAATGAGCAACAGCTGGCCACTTGGAATGTGTTGGTAGCCGAGATCATTCGCTACTAGGCATCCTCTTCAAGAAGCCCTTGGAGACCCAGTACGCTTCATCTGTTTATGATTAAGAATAAAGAACCTGCTGTTCCGCGGAAAAATGTTGCCCTTGACGCGCCTGAGTATAATTAAGGCGTCGGGCTTATGTGCTGCAAGAATTCATAGAAGTGGATCAGACAAGCCGAATACGTTACGGACTGTGGCACGTCGAATTGAACTGCTGCTCTGGCACTGTAACAGTTAACTCCACACATCTGCCAGGCCAAGGGGTCAGACCCCTACAGATACCAACACAGAAGAAAGACGGAATCTCCACTGAGCGGATAGCGCGATTACCTCTATTCTCAGGCCGAGGGTCTTTTACGAGTGGACGATGGTTCAAATGGCCAATCAGGGTGTTCGTAATTGTTATATCTCCACCCACTGGAGTTTTTGTAGCCTATCACAAAAAGGGTTCAAATAGCTCTGAGCACTGTGGGACTTAACATTTGAGGTCATCAGTCCCCTAGAACTTAGAACTACTTAAACATAACTAACCTAAGGACATCACACACATCAATGCCGAGGCAGGTTTCGAACCTGCGATCGTAGCGGTCGCGCGGTTCCAGATTGTAGCTCCTAGAACCGCTCGGCACCACCGGCCGGCGCTCAAATGAAATTGTTAAAATGTGCTCTTATTTTATTAGAAATGAGCAGTTCAATCAAATTAGTCATAATTTTTGAGATTTGATCACTTCCTACCTGGATCGTTATGTATCTTTGTCGGTTGGTTCTGCTTTTCGATTCAGTGTAGTGACTGTTTTAAATTTTGATTCAGAATATTAAGGCGACAGAATTAAGGCGACAGAACAGGGATCCTGCAGCATAAATGGTATTTCATTTCTTGTACAGCCATAGCACTTTGGAGTACGTACAAAGCGGTAAGGGAAATACAGACAGAACAAATTCAGTCTGTTGTGATTGCATTCAAATTCATCAACAAAACTAACTTTTTTCTGTACATAAATGTTTCTCACGATCCATCTTGTATGATGGACCTCTTTGGAGCATGGAGAGATAGTCCTTGGGACGGTTCTTCGAAAAGAGAATCCTCAGTTAATTCAAAAACAATCGTCCTACATACCTTAAACTTGCAAGGTGAATCAAAGATATGTTTTTCCAAAATGTTTTCAGTTAAAACGTAGGCACCCCTAAAGGGCCTCGTATCTCATGCGCGATGACAGAAACTAATGGTCTACCTGGAAAGCCGTTCAGTGCGAGTTTCATGGACAACTTTTTCCTGTCCTTTTCAGTAGTAAGTTAACCGACCGAAATATGCTTAAAATAACGAGCACTTAATTAGTAATAGATTTATCTTTTCTTTTCAATACATTTCTGTATAAAATTTATGCTTTAAAGGTATTAATACTTATCTATTAATCTGTTGAATTTCATATTCGTTTCATACTCGTCTGTTACTGGCTCCCTGTACTCGCTTACATGTTCTCTTTATAAAATAACTGGTGACTGATTCCATACATGTGCCCCCTTCGAGCGTTTTTCAAATACTGACTGATCCAAAAATGTTTATCTTTCTCCATTGTACAAATCTTCAAAGCAATATCATGTTTTTTGTCACTTGTTAAGTTTCGAAGATCTCTCAGCATATTTATGTAATTGCTGATACAAACCTTATAATTTTAGTGTGAGGTTTCTCATCTCCTTTGTCGGGAGTCGTTAATTTTCCTAAGAAACCTGCACTCCCCATAGAGTATGACACTCTGATGCATAGTTAATCTGCATACCTGCGAACCATAAAAGAAAACTATTAATGTTGGTTTGACAGAGGATAGTTTGTTTCCTGTTTTTTCATGCTGGCAATGCCCCTGTAAATATATAAAATTTTCTGTAAACCAACTGGAAACCTAACCATTGTACTTTCTACATCCAAGATTTTGCCTGGAAACGGCTAGGATTGTCCGCACTGAGTCGTAAACAGGTCCCTTAATCCGTTCCTGACCTCTTCCTACCTAGGTTGTCGTCACCGGACTGTCACATCACCCAACTAACGTCACGCTTTCTGACAACACAGTCAGGCAAGGAAATCGAACTAAATAAATTACCTACATTAGGTAATCAATGAATTAATCATGCAGAAGTAATTCTTGTATGTACTTTTTTCTGGAAATTTATCTAAAATATATAGAGCATTCAATTAGATAAACAGTAATGGTGGGCGTGCAAAAATGAAGGGTTTCCGAAAAGGAATGAGCACAGTGAACTAGATCACAAAGATGAATGAATTCCCCTTCTCTGGCAGGCACCCACCACCACGCTCTGATTGGCTGTTCGTAGAAATCCTGACTTGACCTGCCCATCACCACCAACACCATAACGGCAGGCCAACCTGTCGTGTCACATTTCATCATCTATGCCATCACCCACCAGCAGAAGAGAACCACTCGCCACTCCATTCTCCATGACACCATTACCATAATGTAAAAACAGCACTTTATTTCTGTCAACACGACTATGGCTCGCTGTCGCTTTGATTCTCCACTTCTTATTTTCGGCGAGTAAGCTTGTAAGACGTCGTGGTCTCCTGACCTTCATTGCTTTCATATTCCGCCCTCACAATCACATTCTGCACATCAAGACGCTTCATTCTAACCCAATCCCAATAAGATAAAGTCAATGTTGTATGAATTCATGCAAATGATACGCAAATAACAAGTGCGTACCGGGGTTGAGATACACGAGGCTGGCATACACACACACACATTCAAGACACGACGGTCACAAGAGCTTTTAGTTCGGGAGAGGTGGACCGCACGCCGGGAGGCCGGTCCCTTCAGAGGACGATTCAGCCTATCGACGTCGGACGGCGACTGCCCGTGGAGCAGACAGCATTTGCCTGAGGGAAAGGGGAGAACGACCCCATGTTCGGCTTAAAAGCAAATTCCGCTACATTGTGTGCAAGCGCCCAGCCTCTACATTCTTTAAAAACATAGCACGCAGTTTCAGAGGTTTTCACAGGGAGACAGCAAACGCCAAACGCCATTGCTACAGATTTCCGGATTAGTCGCCTTAAACGAAACGTCATTCTCCCATTGTAGAAGATCAATGTTGATTGGCAGACGATATTCCTGACGCCTTGAGCTGAAGGAGTAATGGAAGAGACCTAAAGATGTACCCCTTCAAGTCTGACGTGCACAGGACCCGTTCCGTCGTCGCTCTTGGAGTGAGAACACGTAACGAGAGCGTGACCGCTTGTACATGTACTCAAAGAGCAAGGAACAAGTCTCTCCTCAGTACTCCACTGGGAGAGGACCTCTGTCGAAAGTGAATCGGAGTGTGACTCTATATTGAGTCCTTGGGATTAAGCGATGTTCACTGTGTTGGCCACCACACTTATTGTGCGGTGTGAACAGAGTTATAGTTACACGCCTGCGAGCAAATTTTTGAGTGGCATCACGGTGGACTGGTTATCTGACCAGTGTACCACGCCAATAGATAGACTAGGGGCGAATAGGAGTCCTTGACTTCATCAAGGCGTAGGGAGAGTTTGATTGGCAAAGGTCAATCCAGATAGAACGAGAGTTATCTTATTTGTCAGCAGCGAGTAGCGCAGACAGCAGTCATCGCAGCTTACGGTATTGTACGCTACAGCTCTTGCGAGCCCCATATTTCCTCCACAACAATACACTTCACTGCATTTCACATGTGACAGTGTCGACCATACCTAGCAACATTCTAATGGACAATTATTCAAGTTGAGTATGTGCGGCTCTCAGCCATTCTGCCAAGTCAATAACAACCTTAAACTTTGTATAGAAATTTCATTAGCGAATCCTATCGTTAAGAGGTAACTTCACGTTCCGAAAAGAACCCGGAAATAACTTGTTCAGTTCATAACTAAAAGTTCCATTGTGATTTCTCAGAATTTTTGCAAAATAAATAATAATTTTCGTTAGTTTCATGTTTTTCTTACACTGACTAGCACTACTCCCGTACCCAAGTATCCCACTGGTTACGTAAGAAATTTTGTGAATTTTTGTGTCGTTTCCTTACAGCGGACGACTCCAGAAGATATTTATTGCTGAAAGTTTTTCAGGCATTTCTCTTTAGAACGTTATGAGCATCTGTGTGACTTCTGTAGTAGTGTGGGGGTGGAAATTGCACCTTGCAGGAGCCACAGGGTAAAAGGTACATCTCAGATTAATCCTTTGCGCAGAATGACAGAATAGCACCCACACGCTCACAAGCTGTCAATTTCTGATCTTAAATCTCGTAAAGGGTTTATTAGTTATAGTAAATATCTTGTAACTGCATCAGTCCTCAAACCTTAGCACCATTTGAAGACAACAGTGCTGTAATAGTTACAATACTGACACGTTAATGCTACAGAAAGAACAGCTTACCGAGGTGGACCAGGGATGAAAGCACTTCAGCCCCTTTTGAGTAGAGGGGATTCAAGTCTATTTAGTGTTTCCTTGGTTTCCTCTTACGCGACATCAGGATGATTACCTTAAGCACGTCACTGTCAAAATTGTTACCCACTCCAAGTTTGAGCCCTGTCTCAAAAGACATCTTTGATGACAACGGCATGTATAAAAACACAAGCAATACTAAGACTGTAGAAAATTGTTGCTTTAAATGGGGGGGGGGGGGGGGGGGGGAACACTGTTGCGTTTCTCTGCCTCACAAAACATGTGCCCTGTGATACACACGGCTAAATGGTTCAAATGGCTCTAAGCACTATGGGACTTAACATCTGAGGTCATCGGTCCCCTAGAACTTAGAACTACTTAAACCTAACTAAACTAAGGACATCACACACATCCATGCCAGAGGCAGAATTCGAACCTGCGACCGTAGCAGCAGCGTAGTTCCGGACTGAAGCGCCTGCAACGGGTTTATTCTAAATAAACACATAATAAACTGAATAATAAAATTTAAATTAATTACTGAAAGACTCCACGCGCCAACATATAAATTATCAAACAGTGTTTACACTGTTCTAAAGACACATGCCTCAACAAATGAGAAAAACAGCACACAGAAAAAGCAAACAGATAATTTTTGGCGAAGTATGTCAAACACTGTATATCACATTCCATCCAAAACCACGGTAATACTAGTCGGAGACTTTATGCTCAAGTTGTCAAATTACGTCACACAGATCCGTAGCAGGAACAATAAAAGAAGCAACGCAAACAGAAAAAAGACTCTTTAAGTCGATGCAGTAGCATGACGTACCCAGGAAAAGGGTAACTCGACTAAAGAAATGAGTATAAATGCGACAAGAAACAGATATAGGTTATCATTCACCTCTGAGATGAAAATGAACACATAGCACATAGTGGACATATTTTGCCAAAGAAAGTTGTAAAGGACGGGAATGTTATCCATAGACCAACAGCTACGTTAAATGTTGTTCCATAAGTCTGTTCAGGGACAATGATTTTCTGTAGAGGAAAGTCACATTGCCTGGTAATTGCAGCGAAATGAAGGAAGGCCTGTTTAGGATCAACGCTCTTACAGGTAGTTCAAATTAACTTTGAACATAAACAAATGTAACCTATTTCACGTAAATTAGGTGAAATACCCAATATAATTTGATTACATGATTGGTGATCAGTCATTTGAAACAGTAACACAAACAAAAGATCTGTTTCCGGAGAGCTCTCGACGGCAAAGTTCACACGCTCTCTACATTGGGAGAATTATAAGGAAATGTGGCTGACGCAGAAAATAAGTAGCCTACAAAACCGTCTTGAGGGCTGTTATTGAGTCGGCCGGAGTGGCCGAGCGGTTCTAGGCGCTACAGTCTGGAACCGCGCGACCGCTACGGTGGCATGTTCGAATCCTGCCTCGGGCATGGATGTGTTTGATGTCCTTAGGTTAGTTAGGTTTAAGTAATTCTAAGTTCTAGGGGACTGATGACCTCAGAAGTTAAGTCCCATAGTGGTCAGAGCCATTTGAACCATTTTGTTCTTCCCTTGCATCATGTCTGAGTAGGAGGGGAAAAGGTGAATTATGGCGGTACCTGAAATAACCCCGCCACTCACCGAAAGGCGTCTTCTGGAACTTAGATGAATTATGCTGCTACCCATTCTTCAGAATAGTTGTTCATCCAGTGTTGCTTTTGTTTTCTCCTCATTCTACTTCATGTTTCTGCTTCCGATTTTAAGTTCCCTCATATAATTCGTAGAACATTATCTTTACTCGTCTTCTTCTTCATAACCACTCCCAGAGCAGACAATAAGAAATTCAGCCTTCAGCTGCAAGGCAAATTTTTTGATGTTTACCTAGGTTTCGGTGCCAATAATGGTATCTTCTTCAGAACCTATAATATAACCAATACGGACATACATTAAACACTGAAATACATCATCAATCTAATGATTTCATAATAAGGAAAATCTTGATATTCATAAAAATTGAATTATTTAGAGGGTCAAACGTTGGCCGTGTCACAGAATAAATCTACCTTGCAACTGAAGGCTGAATGTATTATTGTCTGACCAATTAACGGTTGCTGAAGCGCTGCATTGTGTTAAAGATTTGTAAACTCACGGAGCAGTCTTTACGCAATGACTCTCGTTGTGGGATAGTTTTATACTTGTAGTCTAAAGGTTGGTTGGTAACTACTGCATCCGTAGACATTGTTCCGGAACCGAAGGATTAAAGCTGTACGAGATCCCCAACTAAAGTGAGCCCAAAACCAAGACAGGGTGCTGCTAAATATTCTTTTTAGTCTTTCTCTGTTTCGGCCACTGGAGTGCGAAGTATCGCGGCGTCCCTCCTCCTCGGCCGCTGACAGAGGGGTTTGACTCTCCCTAGGAACACCATTTCTCGAGAATAAATAGCGCGGACGGTTGTACAGAAATCCGCTCAATGAGCTTTAAAATGCATACACATCGGCTGCCATAATAGCCGACAAAAACGCCGTTAACGCCATTAGCGAGGCCACATTTTCCGCGCAGTTAGAAACAAAAGGGCTCGCGCCTGCTCCTGGGACATTAAGGGACGGCGCACTTATTCTTTCGCGGCGGCTCCTCCTGCGGCCGCCCCCGGGGGCGGGGGTGTGGCCGGGTAATTACCCAGCCATCAGCGCCAAGCGCCTCCGGACCCCGATTTATGCTCGCGGGCGGCGGAGCGCGAGGAGGCTGACCACCGCGGCCATTGTGTAAATACGCACAATGGTCAAGAACCGGCGCTGTCAGCTAATGAGGAGGCGGCCGGCACAAAAGAGACGCCGACAAGCCGCTGGCACGCCGACCCAGAGCGCATTATCTGCATAAGCAGCCCGCCGAAACACTTCCGTCTCCGGGAATGACCCGCGGACAGCCGCCCCCCGCCTGTCGAGAGAGGCTTTTTCCTCTCGGCGCCAGCAGGGGGGCGGCGGCCGCCCGGTCTTGGCTGCTCATCCAAGCTTAATGCGCGCCTCTTTTCCGGAGGCGAACGCCGCTTAATATTGCATCTGGCCGGCGCGGACAGCCCGCTGGCGTCGCCGCGGCTGAATTATTCCGCACGATTACGCTTGGAAGGGCGCCAGTGCCCATAAGACGCCCGCCGCAGAGTTGCTGTTTTGCAGTCGGTCCTCGGTTTCCTAGCCGATCGCCGACTCCACGCTGCTGCGACGTTTTGTACACAAAGTCAGCTTCCTTTAGCACTGGCCCTTCTCTGAGCCTGTTAGAAGAACGTAGAGTGGTGTGCAATACAAGGCGCATGAACCGATCAGCAAGCAAGGTTGCGAGGTGCCGGGGCTAGCAGTGTATTTAACATTAAATTCTTCTCGAATCTTCATATGGAAATGACACTTTAAGCCCCCCCCTTTTCTAACTCCGACTTTTGCTGTCGCACTTGGATTAAGAAGAAACGCGAACTGACTGTAATCGACCCTAAAAGTGGAGTAGAAATTAATTAGATAAAGGAAAGTTTCATTAACGTAGTGAGAAATTAAAGGTTTGCTCTACCGATTAACAGAATGAAAGATCAGTCCAAAATAACAATTTGATTTATTATGACTAAACTCAAAACAATAAACAAAACACATGAAACATTTACAATACATAAAATTGGATACTCAAATAAATGCTGTGAAGGTGAAGTTGTCCATAAACTAGATTGTGACATTTATGGCCATGTGGTATGTGGAGCCAATTCCTTGCAACTCAAATCTTAAGAGAAACACCCAGCCAACCCAACATTAATTGCTGCTACAGTAGTGATAACTCAGACAATGAACACCCAAGACAGAACAAAGTTAGAAAAGACGAACAGGCGCGCTCTGCTGAGCTCTGATTATTACCTAGCAAAATTGCCTGATTTGCCGGTGCTGCGGACGTACATTACCAAGCTCTCTTCTTAACTGCAAGGACACGATCTGGCATACCGGAGGCGATGGCTGGTTACATCGACGTCCCGTCGTGGTGATGATATTGTTGTGAATATAGCCCGAAACAAATTCTCCTGGTCTCGTTGTTCCAGACTAAAGACTTCCTAGCAACACAAATACGCCTCTGAAGGAGACAAAGAAGGCTCACTACCCAATCACTGACGGTACAGTGAGTGATTTTAACAAGAGAAGTCACACAGTAACTCCGGTACAGTCAACATAAGCCAAAACTGCTCAAGACGGACAACATAGGCCCTTGTACGCAGAATGCTCCATTGCCAACTGAACTCAGAAAGTTACGTTGAAGTCCAAACTTCAGCAACTTCGTCAAACAGTTACAATTAAATGAAAGTATTTGAGACAGCAAACGGAAGGCAGGCTATCCAGAGCAGCGATAGCGCAGTCTTGTAACCTAGTCTGACCGAAAGGCGAGTGCCGACCCTCTCAAGAGCACTCGTACAAGCCGAACACAGAACATTCCCGCCCCCACGACAGTGGTCGTGGTTAAACGTTCCAATCAGCAACCCGAAAACCGGCGGAAAATTCCCCTCTATTGCTGACGCAGTACTATTCCACCAATGGAGATACTTGGCGCCAATTTCTGCACCGATTTTGCTATATCACGGAGCTATTCCCTGAGCAAGCCAATCACAGTTATGATTTTTCAGAAAACGCGGGAATTTGCCCGCCAAGACTGCCTGGGAACACAAGTCATTCCCACGCCTCACTGGTAGCCCGCCAGACACTGTTTTCACTAAGTTTCTGCGAAGTAACGGAATCTCTAGCCCAGCCGCTCCGTCAGGCCCCTGTGGGCGGGTCGCCACTGCTGTTATGACAATGTCGGCGTCTGGAAGGCATCCACTCGACTCCCTCACACCTGTCGGCTTAACCCTTTCAAGATCAGCAGAACCAGCCTGTCACCGGACCACCCGGGTGACGAGAGACGCAGTGTGGGAAGTCCGCGTGTGAAGGAATAGCGACTTTTCACCACATGCAATTAGAGAGGAAAATCGAATTACTCAGAGTGAGATAGAAATATGAGAGGAGGCTCATGCAACCTCTCAAGTTACCACACAGTGGACTTGTAGGCGGTATGCTATGTTAAAAAAATATGCTACCATCACGTTAGGTAAAACCCTGACCTATTAAGCTACAGTGTATAATATGAATCATTAGTCGCCTGTATACAACTGAAAACGCAATCTGACCAAAAATGATTTAAGAAATAGTCACAGAACACACACACATACCGAATGTATGCGCAATGGTAATCAAGGTCAATAGCTGCGTTCTCGAACACTCAGTACTAGGTCATCACTCAGCAAGTGCTGTGAAAAGTTATATAAGCCTGTTCATCTCCGAGTAACTATTGCAACTTACATCCTTCTGAATCTTCTTCGTGTATTCATCTCTTGGTCTCCCTCAACGACTTTTACCCTCCAGGCTGCCGTCCAATACTAAATTGGTGATCCCTTGATGCCTCAGAACGTCTCCTACCAACAGATCCCTTCTTCTAGTTAAGTTATGCCACAAATTGCACTTCTCCCCAATTCTATTCAGTACCTCCTCATTGGTTACGTAATCTACCCACCCAATCTTCAGTATTCTTCTGTAGCACCACATTTCCTAAGCTTCTATTCTCTTCTTGTCTAAACTATTTATCGTCCACGTTTCAATTCCATACGTGGCTACACTCCATACAAATACTTTCTGAAAAGACATCCTGACACTTAAATCAATACTCGATGTAAACAAATTTCTCTTCTTCGGAAACGCTTTCCTTGCCATCGCCAGTCCGTGTTTTATATCCTCTCTACTTCAACCACCATCAGTTATTTTGCTGCTCAAATAGCAAAACTCATCTACTACTTTAAGTGTCTCATTTTTTAATCTAATTCCTTCAGCATCACCTGATTTAATTCGACTACATTCCATTATCCTTGTTTTGCTTCTGTTGATGTTCATCTTATACCGTCCTTTCAAGACAGTGTTCATTCCGTTCAGCTGCTCTTCCAAATCCTTCGCTGTTTCTGACAGAATTACAATGTCATCGGCAAACCTCAGTGTTTTTATTTCTTCTCCACAGATTTTAATTCCTACTCCAAATTTTTCTTTTTTTTTCCTTTACTGTTTGCTCAATATACATACTGAATAACATCGGGGATAGACTACTTCAAAATTATTGATTGCTGAAATGTTTAATTAAATCAGAGAGTACCTGACGTAATTTAAAAGCAAAATCCTCATACGCTGTAGCATATAGAGACTGGCTCACTTATTTGTTTCACAATATATACAAAAGCTGAATGCGTAGCCCTTCATAGTCATCTGCATGTCAGAACAGCGTCGAGTCATTGACCTTTCCCCACCTGAAAGTCAGTCATGCGAAAGAGTGGATTATTTGTTGTCAATGAACAGAAATAGCAGCGTACGCCTTAATTAATTAAGCATTCGTGCTCTGACAGTTCACTGATATGAGGAAGGCCGTGGCAAAAGTTGTCAACGAGATGGTGGCATATTAACATGTAACTATTTAATGGAATAAAGATCTGACTTAGACTGATCGAAATAACTAACAGAAATGATACAGATACTTGATGTATTGTTGCCAAAATTGTGCAGGCAGATTACAAAGACCAAAAAAATGTTCAAATGTGTGTGAAATCTTATGGGACTTAACTGCTAAGGTCATCAGTCTCTAAGCTTACACACTACTTAACCTAAATTATCCTAAGGACAAACACACACACCCATGCCCGAGGGAGGACTCGAACCTCCCCCGGGACCAGCCGCACAGTCCACGACCGCAGCGCCCTAGACTGCTCGGCTAATCCCGCGCGGCTTACAAAGACCACATGGGGTCTCAGTATACGTAACATGTATTGGAGTTATAGAGAAACCACAAAATCACATGTTTTCGATATACAAATGGTTCAAATGGTTCTGAGCACTATGGGACTTAACATCTGAGGTCATCAGTCTCCTAGACTGAGAACTACTTAAACCTAACTAACCTAAGGACATCACATGCATCCATGCCCGAGGCAGGATTCGAACCTGCGACCGTAGCGGTCGCGCGTTTCAGGAATGAAGCGCCTAGAACCGCTCAGCCACAGCGGCTGGCACTCGATATACAATAAACCATAGACAATAAACCTTTCTTAAAGGTAAGACCGAATATATAATGCTGTCGAGTTAATAGATGTTTCTCGACTCTATAAATCAGCGTCCAGCTTACTTAAAACTTCGCGTTATAATACACTGCAAGTTCTGTACGATGGACGACTGCAAAATAAATGTGCGAATATTTTGATCACATGACTGAAATGACGTACACATTGCCTATTAATCACCACGGCAAGTACAGTAATTGTAAATGTCCAACCCAAAATGTCAAACAGTGCAGAATACCGAACCCATCACGCTAGCCAAGCAAAAAGCAGAACAACTTGTGAGATATTCAGCTCGCCGAAATCAGGAAACTGAATGAGTAGTGACCATTAGAATCTACTTGGCTTCGTGGCTAGACAACCATGAGCATCCCAACGTCTGAAGTCCGGAGGAGCGTAGCAAAATACAAAAACGCGACTCTGATGCAACAAAGACGTAACGCAAAGAGATCGTCTAATCGAAGCTGACCATAGGCTGATCATGCAGAATATTGCAGATACGAGGAAACATGTTCATTGTGCGATGTTAGCAAAAATACTGTTGGCAAAAATGAAAGTGCAACTCATCAGTTAATTTTCAGTCTGTTAATAAAGGTCAGTGAATACGGAATGCGCTTTCGATTATGTGGCTGGCTCTAACGTGTTTTAATTAGTAGAACCCACTATTGCCCGCATCTCGTGGTCGTGCGGTAGCGTTCTCGCTTCCCACGCCCGGGTTCCCGGGTTCGATTCCCGGCGGGGTCAGGGATTTTCTCTGCCTCGTGATGGCTGGGTGTTGTGTGCTGTCCTTAGGTTAGTTAGGTTTAAGTAGTTCTAAGTTCTAGGGGACTTATAACCACAGCAGTTGAGTCCCATAGTGCTCAGAGCCAACCAACTATTATGACTGTGTTTACGGGAAACGTTTCCTGTCGTTTTCCATGTGTATAAACGATATCTCTGATAGGGTGGACAGTGCTCTGACACCGCTCTCTGTGCTGTTATCTCGAAAGATCTTTAACTAGAGTAATGACTCGTTGATGCCAAATCTCCACCTCCACCACCACAAGTCCCCCTCTGCACTATGCTTCAGATCAGGCCGCCTAATGTCCTGTGTGATCATCTATGCGCGCTGTGATTTCTTCCTCATTTTTTGCTGTTACTGGCGTTTTATTAAATACGTTGCTGCTCTTGTTGTGCGTTGTGTGGTACTCAAAAATTTCAGAAGCAAGTTCGTCAAACGTTAGTTGCCAGTGTAAAAATTGCCGGTGGTCAGTCGACAGAAATGGTTAGCGCTTTAAATGTCTACTTCGAGGAACAACATTTTAACGGCAAACTGCTTATTGAAAGAACTTCGATGGTTTTGAATGCAAACAAAAACACTGTAGTGAAGATACTCAAGGACATGTTCGAAAATAAATAAGAATTTGAGTTGTTGGCGAAGCTGTTAAATTTAGGTAAAAGTGATGTATGGAAAAGTAGATTGTCAAAATTGATTTGTTTTCTTAGAATACGACGTGTTATCATGTTTATTGCTATGTTGCAGAGAGGAACATTCAAGACTCAGAATTGGACAGGAAACAGGCCTTTTTCAAGGCAGTCGCCTGTCGTTACTTACAGTTCAAATGGTTCAAATGGCTCAGAGCACTATGGGACTTAACTTCTGAGGTCATCAGTCCCCTAGAACTTAGAACTACTTAAACCTAACTAACCTAAGGACATCACACACAACACCCAGCCATCACGAGGCAGAGAAAATCCGTGACCGCGCCGGGAATCTAACCCGGGAACCCGGGCGTGGGAAGCGAGAACGCTACCGCACGACCACGAGATGCGGGCATTTCTTACAGTTCTACACAGTTCTCTCACTATAGGCATTTCTCAGACTTCAAGCGATTGATGGAGAGAGAAGATGTAACCACGTAGCTGATCAGAAAATATAACACGTTTGTTATAAACTTAACGATCTGTTTCTCGCAATGAAACCGAATTGGCGACTGAGCAGCTGTCGACGGGCGAGTGACACATTATCCATTTCATTTAACTCAAATTATCTCGTGTCTGAGATCTCTTATGAGTTCCGGTTTCGAGAAGATTGCGTTCCAGTCGTATTTCCGCATAACTTCAACACGAAAACAGTTTCCCGCTTGCTGAAAACTCGATAAGGTCACCAGGAAAAGGATTTTCGCAAACTTTTAGAGAACTCATTTTACATCTTTATTCCCGTAATAAGACTGAAATGAAATCATATCGTGCTCTTCTATGGACATACTGACTCCAATTCCATCTTTGTATGGTACAATAAATAGTTTGTGAGTTTGAGCGACCGAGTGAAATTTAAGGTTACAGGCGTAATTCCTGCAGGATGCGAGAATTTTGCTGCGCTTGTGTGAATTCTAAAGTAATTTTGAAAATAATATGACTGAAAAGCAGGTGTCTTAACGCTTTGTCGTCTGAACAAGACACAACCACGTAAAAAGCACCACAGGCGCAAAGGCTCGAGCTGGTACAAATGCCATACAGACTCGGCACTTGTACGAGTTCAACCAGCGCCAAGGGCGGCGCTGATGATGAAGATATCGACTTCGCCTCGGCTACTTGCCGGCCGAGTACAATCAGCCAATGACCGGATGACAACAGAGAGAAGCCTACTCGGAAACACAAGAGCACAACTCGCCCACTTCGTTATAGATCATCGTCCAGGGCTAACATAGACAGGGAACGTCGTTTATTGAGCTCTTAAAAGTGAACAGACGGCCGTTGTAAATTGCATTTGCTATGTACTGCGAAGTTTACCTACGATTATTTGCACTTACACATTGAGGGCCTGTTTTGTGTTACATGGCATGCACTGTTGCAGACCTCATTATTCGACAGTCACAAAGATAAGTAAACCTTTTTAACTCATTTGTGTGGCTTTGTTACTAAGTTGTTGGAGTGTTGTAGAACCTTCGTTCTCCTATCTTGTTACCCGACCGTGGGGCATAGCTGTGTAATGGTGGCAGGGAGAAATTGTCTTAGCGGTGTACTGCACCAGAAGCCGTTTCTCGAACTCACACAATCGGCCTACCGTACTGACCGTGGCAACTCCGCCTCCACAGCAGTAACGACGAGACCTTTAGAAAACTGGCGACTAGGGTTTACAAAACTAAAAAAAAGATGCAGCTTGATTATACAGTTTGCTACAAGTATGCTTAAGGTCTTCCCGTGTTACGGCTTGACATACATATGAACGTTCATGCCCACCTTCTTTATACACTTCTTCAAACACACTGTCCTCGAGTTTTGGTCAGATAGTTGTTGCAGAAGCAAGGAAAAAAGCACGCCAAACTTAAAAGAACGCAAAATCCCCAAGATTGGCAAAGTTTTACAGTAGTTCGAAATACACTCCTGGAAATGGAAAAAAGAACACATTGACACCGGTGTGTCAGACCCACCATACTTGCTCCGGACACTGCGAGAGGGCTGTACAAGCAATGATCACACGCACGGCACAGCGGACACACCAGGAACCGCGGTGTTGTCCGTCGAATGGCGCTAGCTGCGCAGCATTTGTGCACCGCCGCCGTCAGTGTCAGCCAGTTTGCCGTGGCATACGGAGCTCCATCGCAGTCTTTAACACTGGTAGCATGCCGCGACAGCGTGGACGTGAACCGTATGTGCAGTTGACGGACTTTGAGCGAGGGCGTATAGTGGGCATGCGGGAGGCCGGGTGGACGTACCGCCGAATTGCTCAACACGTGGGGCGTGAGGTCTCCACAGTACATCGATGTTGTCGCCAGTGGTCGGCGGAAGGTGCACGTGCCCGTCGACCTGGGACCGGACCGCAGCGACGCACGGATGCACGCCAAGACCGTAGGATCCTACGCAGTGCCGTAGGGGACCGCACCGCCACTTCCCAGAAAATTAGGGACACTGTTGCTCCTGGGGTATCGGCGAGGACCATTCGCAACCGTCTCCATGAAGCTGGGCTACGGTCCCGCACACCGTTAGGCCGTCTTCCGCTCACGCCCCAACATCGTGCAGCCCGCCTCCAGTGGTGTCGCGACAGGCGTGAATGGAGGGACGAATGGAGACGTGTCGTCTTCAGCGATGAGAGTCGCTTCTGCCTTGGTGCCAATGATGGTCGTATGCGTGTTTGGCGCCGTGCAGGTGAGCGCCACAATCAGGACTGCATACGACCGAGGCACACAGGGCCAACACCCAGCATCATGGTGTGGGGAGCGATCTCCTACACTGGCCGTACACCACTGGTGATCGTCGAGGGGACACTGAATAGTGCACGGTACATCCAAACCGTCATCGAACCCATCGTTCTACCATTCCTAGACCGGCAAGGGAACTTGCTGTTCCAACAGGACAATGCACGTCCGCATGTATCCCGTGCCACCCAACGTGCTCTAGAAGGTGTAAGTCAACTACCCTGGCCAGCAAGATCTCCGGATCTGTCCCCCATTGAGCATGTTTGGGACTGGATGAAGTGTCGTCTCACGCGGTCTGCACGTCCAGCACGAACGCTGGTCCAACTGAGGCGCCAGGTGGAAATGGCATGGCAAGCCGTTCCACAGGACTACATCCAGCATCTCTACGATCGTCTCCATGGGAGAATAGCAGGCTGCATTGCTGCGAAAGGTGGATATACACTGTACTAGTGCCGACATTGTGCATGCTCTGTTGCCTGTGTCTATGTGCCTGTGGTTCTGTCAGTGTGATCATGTGATGTAATTGACCCCAGGAATGTGTCAATAAAGTTTCCCCTTCCTGGGACAATGAATTCACGGTGTTCTTATTTCAATTTCCAGGAGTGTATGTCGCATACTTCAATGCGAGATGCTTTTAATAATTTCCACAACGAAATTCTGTCTCGAAATTTGGCAGAAAACCTAAAGAGATTCTGGTCACACATAAAGCACACCAATGGCAAGACACAATCAATACTTTCACTGCGCGATAACAACGGTGAAGTTACTGATGACAGTGCGACCAAAGCAGAGTTATTTAACACGGTTTTCCGAAACTCCTTCACCAAAGAAGACGAAGTAAATATTCCTGAATTCCAGTCAAGAACAACTGCCAAGATGAGAAACATAGAAGTAGATATCCTCGGTGTAACAAAGCTGCTTAAATCACTTAACAAAGGCAAGGCCTCCGGTCCAGATTGTATACCAGTCAGGTTCCTCTCAGAGTATGCTGATAAAATATCTCCATATTTAGCAATTATATACAACCACTCGCTCACAGAAAGATACTTACCTAAAGACTGGAAAATTGCTTCATTCACACCAGTACCCAAAGAGGGAAGTAGGAGTGATCCGCTGAATTACAGGCCTATATCACTAACGTCAATTTGCAGTAGGGTTGTCGAACATATACTGCATTCGAACATTATGAAGTACCTCGCAGAAAACGGTTTATTGACATATAGTCAGCACGGATTCAGAAAATATCGTTCTTGTGAAACACAACTAGCTCTTTATACTCATGAAGTAATAAGTGCTATCGACAGGGGATGTCAAATTGATTCCATATTTTTAGATTTCCAGAAGGCCTTCGACACCGTTCCTCACAAGCGTCTTCTAATCAAACTGCGCGCCTACGGAGTATCGCCTCAGTTGTGCGACTAGATTCGTCACAGTTTGTAGTAATAGACGGAGAGTCATCGAGTAAAACAGAAGTAATATCCGGCGTTCCCCAAGGAAGTGTTATAGGCCCTCTATTGTTCCTGATCTATATTAACGACATAGGAGACAATCAGAGTAGCCGTCTTAGATTGTTTGCAGATGATGCTGTCATTTACCGTCTTGTAAAGTCATCAGATGATCAAAACGACTTGCAAAATGATTTAGATAAGATATCTCTATGGTGCGAAAAGTGGCAATATTGACCGTGAATAAAGAATAGTGCGAAGTTATTCACATGAGTATAAGGGCTGTAAATTCAACTAAACACTTAGGGATTACAATTACAAATAACCTAAATTGGAACGATCACATAGATAATATTGTGGGTGGAGCAAACCAAAGATTGGGATTCATTCACGTAGAGGGTGCAACAGGTCTTCCAAAGAGACTGCTTACACTACACTTGTCCGCCCTAATCTGGAGTACTGCTGTGCGTTGTGGGATCCGCATCAGGTGGGACTGACGGATGACATCGAAAAAGTACAAAGAAGGGCAGCTCGTTTTGTATTATCGGGAAATAGGGGAGATAGTGTCACAGACATCATACGTGAATTGGAATGGCAATCATTAAAACAAAGGCGTGTTTCGTTGCGACGAGATCTTCTCATGAAATTTCAATCACCAGTTTTCTCCTCCCATTGCGAAAAAATTTTGTTGGCACCCACCTGCATAGGGAGAAATGATCATCACGATAAAATAAGAGAAATCATGGCTCGCACGGAAAAGTTTAAGTGCTCGTTTTTCCCGCGTGCCGTTCTAGAGTAGAACGGTAGAGAGACAGCATGAAGGTGGTTCATTGAACGTTCTGCCAGGCAATTTATTGTGAATAGCAGAGTAATCACGTAGATATAGATGTAGAAACCGTCGCGACAGTACAAGGAAGTATTCCTCGAAGACAGCGTGATTTGTTATTGAGGCCTGGCAGAAGAAATGAGCTAATTCTCGAAGCAACGAGACAACCCACCTTGCAGACAGGTGAGAAGATGTACAGGAGGAGAGCACACGGCTGAGGCGGAGCCCGGCGCCGCCGTGCCTTTGTCTCGTTGCGCGGAGCGTGCGTGCGGACGCCCGCGCAGTACGTATGCCGCAGGAAGTGAGAACAAATGAACACTGTTCTCCGGCCCGCCGCCGATAACTTTGGCAGATAAATGCCTCTGAATGATGCGTAATGTATTCCCCAGCTTTGTACGTGCGGGCGAACAAATTGAATTGAGACGAGCCTGCATAATGGGGCGGTGCTAGCAGCGCTTGCGCCAGCGTGCTCGCGGCACCGTGGCCCAGAGAAACCCCCCGGCCCGGCACACAGGAAAGCGCTTAATGGCACCGCCCGTGCACTACTACCTGCCGCTCCGGAAACAATGAAATGTATCCTCCTCTGGCCTGGATTAGCATACTTTTTTTTCCTCACTCCGCTCCTCCGCAGACAATTTCTCGGAAGGTGAGTTGCTTAATGCCGGAGCACAATGTAATGTTTCCACGTCGATTATACGTTCCTATCGAGCCATGAAATGACTCAGATCCTGACGGGTCCGTTTGAAGTCGTAGCACGAGAGGAACAGTTATCTTCCTGTGTGAGGCTTGTTACTCGCCGTCAGCCGGGTCTCGGGAGTATAACGAGCCCAAACACGACGCGCTGTTGTCTTCGCCGCTTCTAACCCATGTAATTATGTCCCAGAGCCTATCTTAGTGTACAACTATTGCATTTACCAGATTACTTTCACTTTCGCTATAACTGTTGTAAATGCACGTAGAGTTAATTTGTCGAGGTAGCTATTTGTGCTTATCACCCAGCCACCGGCCTTGTCGCGGTGGTAACACCAATCCTGTCAGAGCATCGAAGTTAAGCGCTGTTTGGCTTGGCTAGCTATTGCATGGGTCACCGTCCGGGTCTGCTGGATGCACTCAGTCCTCGTTAGCCCAATTGAAGAGCTACTTGATTGAAAAAGTTGCGGCTCCCGTCACGAAAACTGACAACTGCCGAGAAACCGGTCTCCTGACCGCATCCTCGTCGACATCTCCATCCAGTGACCCCATTCGGCTGAGTACGACACGGCGGGTGGTCGTCACCCTCGGGCGTTCCGAGGCCTGTTCGGAGGGAGGTCGTATCACTCATATATAATTTTAAGGGTCGGACAGGTGGAAAGAGTACACTGAAGACCTCTATAAGGGGGAAAATTTGAGGTCCCTGTAAGAGCGTTGAGATCCAAAACCGTACTCTAGAGGAACCAGGGCACACACCCACGTGACGATACAGCGAGCAATGCACGCATCGACCATCCATACTCAGCAGTATTGAAAACAGAGGTACGGAGGCATCAAATGAAGAGCAAAGGGGTTAGCGCGTCTCCTGACAACGGAAGAAGTGTACGGAGAGTACTGCATGTCCGTTGCGAGGGTCAAGGCTTGGCAAAAGCGATTCAAAGGAAGGATGGACGTCGTTGGTCGACGACGCAAGATCTGAAACGCCGCACCACACTGTCGATACAATTGTCCAGCAGGTGCAGGCACTCATTATTGTAGACTGGCACCACTTGCCTCACAGTTCGGACTGATGACGATGAACTCCCGCTCCTGACACTCCGTCAACAGTCAGGTAACGCACTTTTCTCTTCTTCTGAAGCCTTCATTATTGTGCGTGTGTGTTTTCAGCGTGACTGAAAGTAGTGTACGGTCTACGCGAGTAAGTTCGCTCTGTAACTCGCGAAGATTCGTGTCACTAAAGTGAAAGTACGCAGTACCAGGATGTGCAGTTTTTAAATATTTGCTCGAGCCGATTGTTTGTTACTCGCTCCGCCCGACCACAGTCGCTTAATGCCCGTACTCGATGTATTGTAAGCCCGCATCTCGTGGTCGTGCGGTAGCGTT
This sequence comes from Schistocerca nitens, assembly GCF_023898315.1. Taxonomy (NCBI): domain Eukaryota; kingdom Metazoa; phylum Arthropoda; class Insecta; order Orthoptera; family Acrididae; genus Schistocerca; species Schistocerca nitens. The sequence goes on along the minus strand of NC_064614.1, from coordinate 534,755,129 downwards.
CTCGCTTCCCACGCCCGGGTTCCCGGGTTCGATTCCCAGCGGAGTCAGGGATTTTCTCTGCCTCGTGATGGCTGGGTGTTGTGTGCTGTCCTTAGGTTAGTTAAGTTTAAGTAGTTCTAAGTTCTAGGGGACTTATGACCACAGCAGTTGAGTCCCATAGTGCTCAGAGCCATTGATGTATTGTACAGCAGGATGACAACCAGAGCCCTCCTATTCATGGTATGTTGAAGGCGAGGGAAGTGGGGAGTCACGTCAGCCGTACGGATGTACATACACTACTGGCCATTAAAATTGCTACACAAAGAAGAAATGCAGATGATAAACGGGTATTCATTGGACAAATATATTATACTAGAACTGACATGTGATTACATTTTCACACAATTTGGGTGCATAGATCCTGAGAAATCTGTACCCAGAACAACCACCTCTGGCCGTAATAACGGCCTTGATACGCCGGGGCATTGAGTCAAACAGCTTGGATGGCGTGTACAGGTACTGCTGCCCATGCAGCTTCAACACGATATCACAGTTCACCAAGAGTAGTGACTTGCATATTGTGACGAGCCAGTTGCTCGGCCACCATTAACCAGACGTTTTCAATTGGTGAGAGATCTGGAGAATGTGCTGGCCGTGGCAGCAGTCGAACATTTTCTGTATCCAGAAAGGCCCGTACAGGACCCGCACATGCGATCGTGCATTACCCTGCTGAGATGTAGGGTTTCGCAGGGATCGAATGAAGGGTAGAGCCACGGGTCGTAACACATCTGAAATGTGACGTCCTCTGTTCAAAGTGCCGGCAGTGCGAACAAGAAGTGACCGAGACGTGTAACCAATGGCACCCCACACCATCATGCCGGGTGATACGCCAGTATGGCGATGACGGTTACACGCTTTCCGTGTGCGTTCACCGCGATGTCGCCAAACACGGATGCGACCATCATGAAGCTATAAACAGAACCTGGATTCATCGGAAAAAATGACGTTCTGCCATTCGTGCATCCAGATTCGTTGTTGAGTACACCATCGCAAGCGCTCCTGTCTGTGATGCAGCGTCAAGGATAGCCGCAGCCATGGTCTCCGAGCTGGTAGTCCATGCTGCTGCAACAGTCGTCGAACTGTTCGTGCAGATGGTTTTTGTCTTGCAAACGTTCCCAATTGTTCACTCACGGATCGAGACGTGGCTGCACGATCTGATACAGCCATGCGGATAAGATGGCTGTCATCTTAACTGCTAGTGATACGAGACCGTTGGGATCCAGCACGGCGTTCCTTATTACCCTCCTGAACCCACCGACTCCATATTCTGCTAACAGTCACTGTATCTCGACCAACGTGAGCAGTAACGTCGCGATACGATAAACCGCAATCGCGATAGGCTACAATCCGACCTTTATCAAAGTCGGAAACGCGATGGTACGCAATTCTCCTCCTTACACGAGGCATCGCAGCAACGTTTCACCAGGCAACGTCGGTCAACTGCTGTTTGCGTAAGAGAAATCGGTTGAAAACTTTCCTCATGTCAGCACCTTGTACGTGTCGCCACCAGCGCCAACCTTGTGTGAATGCTCTGAAAAGTTCATCATTTGCATAAAACAGCATTTTCTTCCTGTCGGTAAAATTTCGCGTCTGTAGCACGTCATCTTCGTGGTGTAGCAATTTTAATGGCCAGTAGTATATATAGACGAGCGTTCCCGTGAGAGCTTGCATGAATTTAACAGGACATAGAAGATGCTCCATTCAAAGATTTGAGGTAGGGAACCTTTGGTCAGAGAGACCAGCGTAAGGAGATAATAGAAATAAAATCACATTACTGTCTACATTTTCATTAACATTAGCTACAGTTAACTGCAGATAACACCATTGACAAGATGAACGTACCAACTGTACTTATCTTGAAACATCGTCGAACTAGATTCTGACGCACCCTGAAAAAATACCTGGTGTGTTTCGAGTCACACCACATGCAGCTACAGTTCTGGCAATTAATTCCATCTCCGTATCCACTGGGATCTCACGCACAGTTGACTTTAGATATCCCCGTAGGAAATAATCAAGGGTATTCAGGCCAGGTGACCTCGCAGGCCATGGAATAGAACCTCCCCTTCCAATACAGCGAACAGCAAATACAGCATTGATATGGTTGTGGACAGCCGTACTGAAGTGAGGTGGTACACCGTCATGTTGTATCCACACCCTCTCATGAACATCAAAGGGGCAATGTCAATACGATATAACAGAGCCACCACGTGGACAAATAAAGTAAGCAGAAGCTGCATTATGATTTCCGAGTAATCAGGCTCCTCCTTCTTCTTTCCTTGCATTAAATAAAGAATATACATGTAAACCAACAGTACAGTACATGTAAACTCGTACGCATGCAAGTTGTAAATAAGCTAGAAAACATTAATAGTAGAGAAAGCGGTAGACGAGTTTACCTCCACATCTCCTTAAGCTGGTTTCTCTGACCCCAGGTTCGCTACCTCAAATTTTTCACTGGAGCATTCTTTATGTCCTGCTACATTTTTGCATTCTCTTACGGAAACATCTTGTATACCTCGCTGAACACAGTAACTTGTGACTTGATACAGTACAGAATGACAGTTTCATCTCAATTTACAATTGGCTATAAACTTCGATACACAGCTCTGACTTCTAACACAACTCCCGCTGCTGGATCTGAAGTAAGACGAGGGTGTCGAGCAGCACTGCGCTCTGACGTAAATGCTCTTCGTCAGGTGCGGCGTAGGAACCTTTTAGGGGCGTGTCTACGCCATCGCCTCTCATTCGTCGCTGCGTCAGGTAACGATTGTCCTTACTTGTACATCCGTCGTGAGGTACCAACTCTGACATGAGGATCTCTATCTTCGGACGAAACCATATACATACGTGGGCATGTTGAAAAGCAATGCCTCCGCATTTCTTATGTGAAAACTTTTAAAGCAATTTAAACAAAACAAACGTTACTGACATTTTATATCTTTATTCTTCATGGCTGTCAACGAACACGTTTCTCCCAGTGAGATACCAGTTTAGTGATGCCGTCGCTGTAGGCTGCTTGCTGGTGCAGCCACAACCTCACCTCTGCTTACACCGCGTCATCACTATCAAAGTGCAGCTCTCGAAGTAGTACTCGGTGTTTCGGAAAAACACGAATATGTGATGGGGCCAAATCGGGGCTAAATTTTATAAATTTGTGGTAAGTTCCTGTGGGACCAAACTGCTGTGGTCATCGGTCCATAGGCTTACACGCTACTTAATCTAACTTAAACTAATTTGGCCGGCCGAAGTGGCCGTGCGGTTAAAGGCGCTGCAGTCTGGAACCGCAAGACCGCTACGGTCGCAGGTTCGAATCCTGCCTCGGGCATGGATGTGTGTGATGTCCTTAGGTTAGTTAGGTTTAACTAGTTCTAAGTTCTAGGGGACTAATGACCTTAGCAGTTGAGTCCCATAGTGCTCAGAGCCATTTGATTTTTTTTTAAACTAATTTGCACTAAGGACAAAACACACACACACACAAAGGAGGACTCGAACGTGCGACGGGAGGAGCCGCCAGAACCGTGGCAAGGCGCCTCAGACTGCACGGCTACCCTGCTCGATCAAATCAGGACTGTATCGAGGATGTCGATGAATGTGAACCCAAGGTGTCGGATTGTTGCAGATATCGCAGCGCTCGTGTGTCGTCTGGCATTGTTATGCTGAAGGAGAGGGTGCTTCACGTGTGAAAGAACTCTTCGAATTCTAGACTCGATTACAGCACACTCTTTCTTACCCACTGTCGTAGCTACGTTACACACTGTCATGTTACACGCTACAATTCGTAGCCCTCTAGAGGCAGAGGGCTGCAAATCTGTAGACGTGAAGAATGAAGACGTATAACAAATGGTTCAAATGGCTCTGAGCACTATGGGACTTAACATCTGAGGTCATCAGTCCCCTAGAACTTAGAACTACTTCAACCTAACTAACCTAAGGACATCACACACCTCCATGCCCGAGGCAGGATTCGAACCCGCGACCGTAGCAGTCGCTCGGTTCCGGACTGAAGCGCCTAGAACCGATCGGCCACCGGGGCCAGCGTATAACATTAATACCGTTGTTTTATTTAAAAAGTTCTTAAGAGTCCTCTCATAAAAATTTTTGGAGCATTACTTTTCAACACGCTCTCGTGTATATAGGTGGCAGTTGTGCACTCGACAAAAATAACGCACAACAGGAATGTTAACAATTGAATAACAAATAGCACTAAGCTACTTCTTTAATAACACATTCATTTACTCTGCATTTGTGAGTAACACAGAAACGTTCAAAGCAAAGCGATGTTTGGCACCAACGACAGGTTAGAAACCGCGCACTTCGACACAATGGACAAAGCAACGATCCGCGCTCAGACATAAAGCGGACGCAGTGGAGCGTACCGAGTGACAAACAGTCGGTACCAGGGCACGTTTGAAAACTGTACTTTCAGTAGTTCGTAACTGGATACTATGAGAATTATAGCGCAATTTTTTTCCGGGGCTGACATCTGGCAAGCGAGTTTTACTCCCCTTAAAATATGAGGTCAAGTTGGGTTGTTTCCTTGTTAGTATTTAATGTAATAATAAATATTTTGAGCCGGCCGGGGTGGCCGAGCGGTTCTAGGCGCTTCAGTCTGGAACCGCGCGACCGCTACGGTGGCCGGTTCGAATCCTGCCTCGGGCATGGATGTGTGTGACGTCATTAGGTTAGTTACTTTTAAGTAGTTCTAAGTTCTAGGGGACTGATGAACTCAGATGTTAAGTCCCATAGTGCTCAGAGCCATTTGAACCAAATATTTTGAATTACAGGACACATTGTTGGTGATTGAAATTGCAACAGCAGAAAAGGTGCGAAATAACAACATTTATTCTACTTGTGCAGTGTAGTAAGAAGAATACGATATTAAATTCATAGGTGATTTCGGGCTACAGGATGTGCAATACAGTATACAGAGCTGCCACATCTGGTAGATGTAACGGCTCTAACATGGCTGGACATCGAGGCTAATTGAGCCTTTGGCTACTGCTTCAGCAATCGTAGTCGCTGATGAGTGATGGCAAGCCAGTATCACCATAACCTATGACCAAATGTTCTCAGTGGGCGAGAGGTCTGCAGAAAATGCTGCCGGTAAAATACACTCTTTAGTGAGGCAAGACAGGGCTCATCGGGCAAAATAAAATATAGTGTTCCGGCCGTAATGCGTCAGAGACACAGCGCCTGTCGTCCAAAAAGCCGCCTATGCAAACAACAGGTGATCGGGTTGTGTACCCAGTCGCACCGCATACCATTACAACAAATTGTGGACCCCATACGTTGATGACGAATGTAGCAGTGTGACATGGTAAACTTCGTTCTCCCTGGAGCTTACGTACACGGTTTTGTCAATCGCAATGCTGTACGGAGTACAGGGACTCGTCTGAAATGATGACACAGTGCCACTCCTGAGTCTGGTACTGTGATTGGGCGTACCACAATTGGTGCACCTGTGACTGCTGCTGCACCAAAGCACATGTGTGATAGCTGTGCTGACTGTTCGTGCTACCAAAGGCGTCATCAAGCTTTCCGTCTGCATACTTGTTTTTTTGAAAATAAGCCCATTTCCTGATTCAAGGTACGTGAAGTGACTCTACACGCCAGCACAATCAAGTGAATATTACACTATGTGATCAAAAGTATCAAATGGTTCAAATGGCTCTGAGCACTATGGGACTTAACTTCTGAGGTCATCAGTCCCCTAGAACTTAGAACTACTTAAACCTAACTACCCTAAGGATATCACACACATCCATGCCCGAGGCAGGATTCGAACCTGCGACCGTAGCGGTCGCGCGGTTCCAGACTGTAGCGCCTAGAACCGCTCGGCCACTCCAGTAGGCTCAAAAGTACCCGGACAGCCCCAAAAACATAAGTTTTTCATATTAGGCGCGTTGTGCTGCCACCTACTGCCAAGTATTCCATGTCAGCGTCCTCAGTAGTCATTAGACATCGTGAGAGAGCAGAATGGGGTGCTCTGCGGAACTCACGGACCTCGAACGAGGTCAAGTGATTGTGTATCACTTGTGTTATACGTCTGTACGCGAGTTTTCCACACTCCTAAACATCGCTAGGTCCACAGTTTTCGATGTGATAGTGAAGTGGAAACGTGAAGGTACACTTACAGCACAAAAGCGTTGACTGATAGAGACCGCCAACAGTTGAAGCGGGTCGTAATGTGTAATAGGCAGACACCTATCCAAACCATCACACAAGATTGCCAAACTGCATCAGGATCCAATGCAGTTTCTACGACAGTTAGGTGGGATGTGAGAAAACTTGGATTTCTTGGTCGAGCGGCTGCTCATAAGCCACACATCACGCCGGTAAATGCCAAACGACGCCTCGCTTGCTGTAAGGAGCGCAAACATTGGACGATTGAACAGTGGAAAAACATTGTGTAGTGTGACAAATCACGGTACACAATATGGCGATCCGATGAAGGGGTGTGGGTGTGGCGAATGCCCGGTGAACGTCATCTGCCAGCGTGTGTAGTGCCAACAGTAAAATTCGGAAGCGGTGGTGTTATGGTGTGGTCGTGTCTTTCTTGGAGGGGCTTGCATTCATTGTTGTTTTGCGTGGCACTATCACAGCACAGGCCTACACTGGTTCCCACTGTTGAAGAACAATTCGGGGATGATGACTGCATCTTTCAGTACGATCGAACACCTGTTCATAATGCATGGCCTGTGGCGGAATGGTTACACGATAATAACATCCCTGTAATGGACGGGCCTGCACAGAATCCTGACCTGAATCCTATATAACACCTTTGGAATGTTTAAAACGCCGTCTTCGTGCCAGGCCTCACCGATCGACATCGATAGCTCTCCTCAGTGCAGCACACCGTGAAGAATGGGCTGCCATTCCCCAAGAAACCTTCTAGCACCTGATTGAACGTATGCAGCGTGAGTGGAAGCTGGTATCAAGGCTAAAGGTGGGCCAACACCATATTGAACTGCAGCATTACCGATGGAGGCCGCCACGAACTTGCAAGTCATTTTCAGCCAGGTGTCTGGATACTTCTAATCACATAGTTTATGTTGTAACACCCCACCCGTCACTTATCTGGTTTTGGGGTGTGTTCACCCCAGCTAATTGATTAACAGATCAACAGAGAGTGCAAAACTGACGCAATATCGGACAACGCAAAGAAAGTAATAGGCCCTGTGACTCCTGATTGAACTGCGGTGGCAGTGTTGACATTAATTGATTCAGAATTGATCACTTTCAATTAAAAAGGGGTGCACATTGATGTTATATTCAGCTATTGAACAGAGGATGCAAATGTTGAACATAAAATTAATTAAGAAAATTACTTGGGATTTAGCTACTTGATTGAAAACAGATGCAGTCGATTAGCAAAAGTTTATTTTTAACTCACGACCTTCAATCATCATATTACATGATTCTCCTACCAGGCAGTGGTAATAAATTGCGTTTGCGTGGAGTAAAGCGCGATAACTCAAAAGTAATTCCTATCGACTGACCCAGGCGTAATGCGAAGTGCGAGAAGAATTCTACAATACACGGCCCATGAAACCCTCGTGGAAACTTTGCCGACGTGATCCAACAAATTAATCAGTGGCCGGAGCGGGCTCAATATCACCGAATACAGCGTGGCGGAGCGGCGTCGTTGGCGGACGTCGGCCGACCTCGTGGTGCTGCAAGGCTGCGCTCGTCTATTCACTCCTAGCTATCTTGCTCAGTACATAGCTGAACCAAAACTTCCTATCTCCAAGCTCTATCGTTCGATTTGCTAAGTCCTAAACTGCAGAGATGCTCACTCTTTCTCAGGCAATCTGAGTAAGGACCGCCACGTCCGCACTCTAGGCAAGCTGGGAACGAAGACCTCTACGGGGACTTCTCCCAGTCCGCTCTTCGCCTTGGTTTCCCCTCCAGCAAAATCACTTACGCCAACTGCAGCGCAAGTCGCGTTAATTATGCGTCGCTTCCCAGCGCCGACCACTGCCTGCTCTGGGAAGTGAACAAATCCCACAAAATATCCCTTCCTCTCAACTTCTGCTATTTAGCTCCTCCCAGGCCACCCATCAAGGTTAGCGTCTGCGCAAAACACCAATTTTTCGGGAATTCTGACTCCCACGAGAGTACTTCCAATTCCTTGGTCCTATGTTCCCATCGGAGGCCGGCGTATTTCATTCTGTCACTCTTCACCTGATTTACTTCAGACTCTGCGGACCGTGAATTCAGCATGAAGTTGCTATAGTCGCGAACACGCATATTTTGGTCTCTGTTGACCGCTCCACCGTAGCTTTGCTCGGCTTACTTGCATGTTTCACTGAAAACGGGACGACGGACATTTATCAACAGGCGTACAAGTTCTTCGTTTGCTTCCGGGTACACCAGCATGGGGTCAACCACCCACTCAGTGTCACTCATCTTAAGGCAGCTGGAGGCCATGCCCCATTACCGCTTTCTCAGAGCTTGAGCCGCCCTATGCTGCCTATTGTCGCTTCCCTTCACCGCTCCCAACCCGGCCACGGTCAACTCTGTATACTTCCCTGGGATAAACTAGCCTCCAGTAAATCGACGCATTTCCACAAAGTTTTTCATGTCGTGTGAATTACTTTAAAACCATCACCCGACATTAATTATTCCAATACGTTCATACTATACCCTCTACAAGATTGCCTTGTCAGTCATTTTTGTTCAGCCCTATTTTTCGCTCAATGTGAGTTAGGTGATCTTTAATGACTTCATGTAAGGGGCATAGTTCTTGCCATCTTACAATGTATATCCTCTCCAGTGTTAGTCGAGTACAGCGATGGACCTCCCGCTCGGTGTTGAATATGGTTGGCTCGATACACATGGCAGTCGTCGGATCCCGACCACTGCGAGGAGAAACACTGCAGAGCATTAACCGCAGTCCCGATAAGCCACATTCTTGCCGCTGTCGAATTTTGCCATATGCTGGTAGACATTTATTTTATCACCATCATCATCATCGTTATTATCTTGAACAGTTTGCAGCCACAGGTTGGGTCTGTCTGTAATACAAGCCTCGCCGTCTAGTCCTGTCCTTCCACCATCTTCTTGTATTTTCTCTGGTCCAGCTCTCGCCTCTTTTTTCCAGATCCCTGCTCCAGACTTTTCAGCCACCTATCCCTTGGTCTTCCTTTTTGTCGTTTCGTTTGCATCTTGATTTCGTGCATCTTCTTGGGACTCCTCTTGTTTCCCATTCTCCTAAAGTGACGTGCCCATACCATCTTAGTCTTGATATGTCTATCCTGCTCTGGAAGGGTTCCTCTTATCCTATCTTTCTAATGTCATCTCTAGTCGTTACTCGTATTCTACTTCTGAAGAACTTCGTTTCATATGCCTGTAATCTGCTTACATCTCTTTCCTTCATTACCCATGTTTCCTATGCGTAGGTCAATATAGGGATACAGTAATTTCTGTATATTCCTACTTTGCTTTTTTGTGGGTCGTTTTTATTCCAAACCAGTCTTGGTTCAAATGGCTCTGAGCACTATGGGACTAAACATCTGAGGTCATCAGTCCCCTAGAACTTAGAACTACTTAAACCTAACTAACCTAAAGACATCACACACATCCATGCCCGAGGCAGGATTCGAACCTGCGACCGTTCGGCGCCTAGAACCGCTCGGCCACACCGGCCAGCCCCAAACCAGTCTTCTAACGCTTCGCAGGAATGATTCTGTCTGTCTTACACGATCACTGATCTGTTTCTATTTCTTTCATTTCCCTCTATCACACTTCGCAAGCACTACACACTTTCCCCTTCTTCAGTTGTTCAACTCCACTCCTTATTCCGCAAGCCGACCTGCGCTTCTTTCTAGTTGTAACCAAGTACTCACCTTGCTTGCATTAAATTACATTCCATACTGCCTCACAGTTTCTTCCCAAATATCCAGCTGTTCGTGAATCTCCTCCTCCCCGTTTCCCCAGAACATCAAGTCATCTGCGAACACCACTGATTTCATCCTGTCTTTTCCACTTCCTTCTACCCCATTAGACATTATTTCATCCAAAGTCACAACGAAGAGGAGAGTTGTCGGTGCACTGTCCTATTTTACACCAATTGTTTGCTGGAAGCAATATGTCATTTAATTTCCCACTTTCACACAACTCAGACTTCCACAGTACATCTCCTCCACTCTTTTCGTTATCTCTTTTCTCCAATCTCTTCTTTTCTAATGAATTGGTAAAAAAAGAAATTTTTTCTCTTTCAGAAGTGACGCAGTAGTTTGTGAATAATTGGCGGATATTGCCATGTTAGGATCGCAGTTTGCCCCACAGAACATGTGCTGTGACAGCGGGTGAGGCGCAGAACAGATGAGCGTTTCTTTCGGGATTTTCTCGCACAATGGACGGGGCGCATTATGTTTACGTTTACACTGGGGAATAACGACGTGGAAAGCACATCACGGACGGGGTAATCCAGTTAGGGGCGCAGCGCGGCCCACCTGACGGCTGCCGTGCACGGCTGCGCCTGTCCCGACAGGCGAGATTACAAAAGCGGGCACCCGCGCACAGTCGCCCTGCGCACCCCCAGCCCGCAGCCCGCCTCAGGCAGGCTCTGTCTCTGCCCTGCCCGCAGCCTGATCCGCAGCGCAAACGCAGCCGCGTGTTGACACAGCGGCCATCACGGGCTGGCGGGCGGTGGGCGCCCATCTGCGGCCGATACATCACGACGGGGCAAACAGAGCGCCGCGCCGCGGCAGGCGTTCCCACGAGCATCCATCATAGCGGCGCTCAATCAGCGCACCGCGAGCAGTCGATAGGCGGCCGTGTCGCGCCGGCTAAGTCGCCGGATTAGCGAGCGCGCCTAATGGGCCCGGCCTCGCCTTCTGCGAGCGCTGCCGAATCGACGGCGAAAGCGTTCTCTGCTGAGGTGCGTTCGTGTTACTGCTACTCCGAAGTCGCCGTACGCTTCTGTTTGTATTCCAGCGGTTATTTGTTACCTTGAAGGACCTCTAAGAAACAGAGGTACAGAGAAATTAGTATATCGATATCGTCGAGCGACTGTGAACATTTTCGTCACCAACATTGATTGCTTTTTCTCAGTACGAGCAGCGTTCAGTCTGTGACGGAGATTCGTTCCAAGCAGAGAGCTGTCATTTAGTCTCTTTGGCGGTAAACCAGAGCATCGCAGATATTCATAGGCGTTTGCAGAATGTCTACGACGACCGGGTAGTGAACAAACGCACGGTGAATCGTTGGGCGAGGCGTTTGTCATCATCGCGACAACATAACGTAGCCTCGTCTAATGTTCCACGTGCCGGCCAGCCCACGCAGCTGTGACACCTGTGGTCACTCTCACTCGAGGTGATCTACGGAACAGAATCAAACAGATCGCTGCCCAACTGGACGTCTTTGTTGGTAGTGCTGACACACTCGTCCACATGTTAGGGTATCCAAAAGTGTGTGCCCGCTGGGTCCCTCAAAAATGGTTCAAATGGCTCTGAGCACTATGGAACTTAACATCTGAGGTCATCAGTCCCCCAGACTTAGAACTACTTGAACCTAACTGACCTGAGAACATCACACACATCCATGCCCGAGGCAGGATTCGAACCTGCGACCGTAGCGGTCGCGCGGCTCCAGACTGAAGCGCCTAGAACCGCTCGGCCACACCGGCCGGCCTGGGTTCCTCACCGCCTAATAGAAGATCATAAAGAACAACGAAGGGCCGCCTGTGTGGAATTGCTTGCGCTTTACGATGCTGACCATGACAATATGTAAGATAGATTCGTCATTTCGAACTGGAAACGAAACGGCAATCCATGGTTTGGCTCCACAACACCTCTCCTCCGAAGAGAAAGTTAACGCCACCCTCTCTGTTGGTAAAGTCGCAGCCACGGTCTTCTAGGTCTCTGAAGAGCTTGTTCTCTTTGATAGCCTCCGTCATGGTGTAACGTTCAACTCGGAAATGTATTGTGCTACGTTCAGGAAACTGAAGAAACAATTTCAACGAGTCTCTGTATATCCATCCTTTTACAGATGGCTGCGGGACCTCGATTGTTCAGTACAGAATGTGTAATCAAACAACCTTCGGTCGTCTAAGTTTCCAAATTGTTATTTATAGGGCTGCCAGTTTCGGCGATATATTACACCGTCTTCAGACCAACTTACCGACGTGTAGGGAAATTTGCACCTTTAGTTTAGTGAAAACAGTGGCCAGCATTCAAAGACTGGTATCCGTAAACTTTTGAGACAGCGATCACTTCAGACATCACCTGCCTTCATTTATCTGTTATTCCTCACCTATCTTACAGCCCGGATCTTGCACCTTCCGACTTCCATGTGTTTGGCCCATTATGGATGCACTCCACAGGAAGCAGTACAAGGATAATGCGGAGCTTATTGACGGAGTAAAATGTTGGCACTTTCGTCGACAAGTAGAGAATTACCTTGCGGGCATATTGGACCTCCCTGCACGGTGGCGTAACGCCGTCGCATTGGAAGGAGATTATGTTGAAAAATAGGCTTTTGCAGCCATAAAAATTTGGAAATAATATGGTGTATTGGAATCCTGAATAAAACCAACCTACTTTTAGAAAAAAATGTATTGCATTACTTATTCAGCGCTCCTCGTACTTTTGCAGCCCCAGCATTCATCGGTTTTTCGAAGTTAGATAGAGTTAGCTCCAGGCGCCCTTATATGTCGCATCAATAAACAGAAATCCGCAAAGCTTTTGCATTCACACACAAATCTGTGGTTTACACTCTCTGTCTGCACGTATCAGCTGTACTAGGAAAAGGTGAAAGGTCTCTGTTGGATTCCTTTCATGTTTAATTTCTCAAATTTGTTGTCTTTTATGGAATAAATTCCTCTTCTAAATTTACTGTGGCGTTTCTGACTATCTGGGAGGAGACTGAGTAGTGGAACGTGTTACTTTTACACGTAAACAAGAACGATCTCTCACACTACTACACTTTAAAGCACAGTTTATATGTAATTCTTATATGTAATTCATGTCACACAGTCTCATACGGAACCTACATCCGCTTTCTTTTATATACTGTGTATGATAAGATACTGTCATCCCCCTTCCCTTCTGTGTGAGAGGATGAATGATCAAATGTGTTTGTAGCTGCATGCTTGAGGGTAGCAGACAAGGCTGTCTGCTAGAGAACAGTAGGACCAACGTTGAAACAGGTAGCTACGGTTCCTAAAAGCAGAGAGGTTTCCATTCTTAGTATGGTCCGGTCCGTCCCCTGTCATGTTGGTATAGGAAGCTGCCCCTCTGGCGCCTTCCGTTGGTCTTTGTGAGCGACTCTCGGGAGCACGCTGGGTAGTTCAGTGGGAGTCTGGCAGCTGGAGAGTAGGCAGTTGGAGTCCAGTAGTAGCGCAGGGCAGTCCAGCAGTTGCAGTCTGGCGGTGCGAGCGTCTGAAGTGGTAAGATCTCCGGCCAAGCGCGTGTCTGTTAAGTCCATAGGACAATGGATTTGCTAAGTTCAGCTTAACTGAGAATTTAATCATTTTATTTCGGGTTAGCTTTAAAATAGCTAAGGTTATCTTTAATTGCAGCGGAGTGTGATTCTCGTGTCCAGTTCAGATTATTTGGCGGTAGTTGCTTTGTTACTACTTTGTGAGTAAAGTCGAACCACGTGTTGGTCAGTAACTCTAAGTAAGATCAATCTTAAATGCAAATGCTTGTGTGATTATAACGTATCGTCTTGAAAAGATTTTGAATATACCAGCTTTTCTTTATGTTCAACCCACGTGGCGTGTACTTTGTGAGACCAGTACCACGTGCTTATATAACTGTTTGACCCATCAGGTTAATAGTAAGACGTTAGTAACCAGTTCGAGGTTTTTGTTTTGTAATCTGCTTTTTGATCTAATTTATTTTTATTATCTAAATTTATTGCGGAGTTATACGCTTTCTGTAAACCAAGTTGACCACGTGAAGGGTAATTACAAGACGGACAGGATTGTGCTACGAAAGTAAATTCCTTAACTAAAAATTTGAATCTGTTTGTAGTGGTTAACTTTCTGTTGCATGTGTTTCAATGTTCTTTGTGTGTTGTTTTATGAATGCAGTGTTGTATCCAGTCTCCCAATCTTGGCTCCATATTTTATGTGTTCCGTAATATTCCAATCTCACAGTTTCACAATCGTAAATAAGGCACCAGCTCAGTTATAACTCACGTATAATATGCTGAAATTTCAATGAACAATCTTTAAAATAAATTTGCAAATATAAACTGATTTCTTTCTTTTTATTTAAATTCTCCTTTTATATAGATATATTACCGGTTGTTGTATGACTGTAAAAGATTATGATCAATGCTAGTCTGATTGGTAAGGTGGTAAACCTAGACTAGTTACCCAGTCGTGAAACAGTGGCCCAGTAAACGCACGGTTAACTTCTCCCCAGGCAGCTCAACGGCTTGTAACCAGCTTTCATGGTCTAATTAGCACCCGATTTCAGCATACCAAATTCAAGTCACAATCTTACGCTATTCAGCAAAGCAAATTAGAGTTACAATCTTTCACATGGCGACCCTGTTCTGTGATTCCGCTAGACTCTGGAATCTCTGAGACGTTAGATTGCAAGCGTTGTATAATCTTAATTTTTTTTCCCTACAGCGCTCAAACAACTTTTGCGTTGTTTCTGAGCAGACGTTCAAAAGATTCACGGCGTTGTTGAGCGGCGTTGTGTTGTTTGTCTTGTTTTGTTTTCTATATTTGTTTGTTCTATATATGTGTGTTTTTTTTTTCTCGCTTGTAAATTCCACTGTTTCGAACAAAGATAAAAATTTGTTTTGCGTATGAAAAAGTGCGTACTAGGTTGGGTATCTTTCGTGTGACTGTCGTAATTTTTGGGGGACACATTTATTGTGATTAGTGTGTTGCGTACTGGGTGTGAATTGCACTAATGCTGACACGTAACCAAGCTAAAAGTAAGCGGTCCGACAACTTAAGCAACATGGACCAAGGGGATAATTTGATTTCCAATATTAACGCGTCGGGCGGTTCCGAAAATGCAATGGGGAATACTTCAGACGAAATGCAAAACAGCACGAACGGCCTCACATCAGAGCCACAAATTAATGTGCCTCCAACTAACCAAATTGATTTGGTAGAACTCGTGAAAGCCTTATTACAACAAAATAAAGAATCGTTCCGAGAACAAAAAGAATTATCAGAAAAATTGTTCCGAGAACAAAAAGAATCCGAAAAATCGATCCGCGAGCTAGGCGAACAAATAGACAAAAAACTAATCCAGCAGACAAATAAAGTCGACAAGTCGATGCAGAGAGTGTCCGATGATATCTCACAAAGAATAAACAATCTGGCAAGTGAAATAAAAAGCGATATTATGAAAGAATTAGGCCGTACATTTGAACAGATCGATGACCGTCTGCAAGCGTTAGAACAGAGCAAGCGCAGTGGCGAGGCCGAATCTAAAGAAAGCGAAGAACGGCTACTTAGGAATTTCCAAGAGCTGAGAGAACAATGCCAAAGACATCGTCAGCAGGTACTCTCGAGGGTCCAAGAGGCTGAAACGCATTGTCCCACGGTCGTTAGCAACACAATAGCGGACAACAGTTTAGCGATCCACGCGTTGGAACTGCAGGTCGAACAATTGAAGCAGACTGGGGCGGAGGACAAGAGACAAATAGATGAGAAGATCGCGGCATTAGCGGACATTGTAGGCACGATGAAGCTGACGGAAAGCGAGAACAATATCACACAGGTAGCGGCCGCAGAGACCGAAGAAGTGCGTTCGCTTCTTAAATTCCAGAAGGGACAGTTTGAAGTAAACAGACAGCACAAAGCTGTAACAGGCGATTTACAAGAACGCGTGGCGCATCTGGAAAACCGCATGGCGTGTGATTCCGAACTCGCCAATAGCAATAAAAATAGCCGTGTGAACAGTGCAGAGAGGGACTCCGGCCACGAGGGAGATTGTGACGACAGGGAAAAATGTAATTTAAGGGGCAGACATGAGACAAATAGAAACATTCAAGGGCCTCGCCAGGAGGAAATGCGGGGATTTGATTTCAAACATTTCCTTACGGTAAGAAAGTTTGAGATATTCCGAAATTCTCAAAAAGGCATACATCCACGAGCATGGCTCGAGCAATTTGAGTTCTGTCTTCCTCCCGACTGGGCAAGTTCACATAAAATAGAGTATATGTGTGGCTATTTGGAAGGCGAACCGGCGAGTCGTATGAGGTCGGCAGCGCGTCACTGCAACTCCACTCGGGAGTTTCGACAAGCCTTTCTCTCCGCCTATTGGTCGGAAGCGGCACAAGATAGGGTCAAACATGGCATAATTATGCTGCCAAATTTGAACCAGTCTGGTTTCGGCAGCCCTGCACGCCTATTCGACCACATGCTGCAGGCAAATCAATTTTTATACGACCCATACGGACCTGCGGAACTAATTAGGATATGCATCACCAAATTGCCGATGCACTTGCGGCACGTCATTCTTGCGGGACGATGCAAAGAGGACGTGGAAACATTTAAAACGCTTCTCCAAGAGTTGGAATACAATACACCAGAATGCCCGCCTAATCAGGCACAAAGTTATTACGGGGCCCAGCAGCGCGATCGCAGTCGTGGCCGTATTACTAATCAACGGCGTGACTGGTCGTCGCGACGCGAACGAAACAATAATCGAGACAGGCCGTATAGAAACTGGGGTAACAGTCGCGAACACAGATGGAGCAACAGAAATGATAGAGGATGGGGACAAGATCGTGAACGCAACAGGTACGGCAACCAGCATCGTTACTACGATGAACACGGTGGGAGTAGAATTGTAGGCGGAGCCCCACATGATGTCGAAATTCGGCCGGCCAACCCCAGACATAATCCAACAAATGGGAATGAACGAAACCGGCAATGACAAATGATCAGCCCAGAAGGCGCCAATCGGAACAAATGAGCGACATGGCAAATGAGTACATAGGATTTATAGAGCGGAGAATGAATTGATTAGTTTAAATTTGTGGCGTATGAATTTTGAATAATATGTTAGTAAAAATAATGATAAAGATATTTCTATGTGATTGATTGAAGTGATGTTTTAATTGTTTTCTTTCCTTGTGCAATTAGGATTTAGTTTGATTCAAACGTAAAGATAAAAGGTTTCCTTGTGAACAAGTGAAATGCTTTTTTTTGTGTCAATTGAAAAGAGTTGCTCCTGAGAGAAGCAAGATCGTTGCTGAAATTAAAAAAAAAAAAAAACTCAGGGGAATATCCGATCTGTGGGTATTATGGGTCTGGCAAACCCAGGTCCCCAGCTGTTAGTAGCCTTGTTTCCGATTTTCTGCTTTCAGTGCTACTATCTATCTATTACTATTCTATATCTGTCAGTATAAATGAGGATCTCTTACTATAGTATGCGTGCTGTATGAAAATTTTAAGTTACGAGAACTCTGAGAAAGGAATGAGTAAGTTTGGAATCTTGAAAACAGGATGTGATAATACGATTGTTTAACCATTGGCTTCCCAATATACGATGATTTGTTAATATTGGTGATATATGTCTTTTTTGTTCTTTATAGCTGAGTACGTAAAGTGATGTCTGTGGATTTCGTAAGTAGATTGATTCCCTTCAAGGTGAAAGAAGAATTGTGGTTTGTGTAATTTACGTGGCCCTGAAATATTATTGTGATAGTCAAATACGAGCAGTTTTTTTTTTTCAGCAAATGGAGGATGGAACGGAAATATGGATCCTTTTTGTAGTCTTGATTGATGTTGAGCCAAAGCCTGGAAAACTTATTCTGCGTTAATACTTGTCCCAGAAAAGCGACGTTTATGTGTTTTGTGTTTTGCTGATGCTGTGAGCAATACAGCCTACTGTTTTCGCTGGTGCGGGATGCACTGCAGCCTATATGATTTGTACTGAGGAAATTTCCCTCTTGAAGGTAGAGGATGGTTAAATAATTTTGATTATGGGAACGAAGGAAAGCTTGGTTTAAGGTAATAAGGATGAAGCAAAACATTTGTCATTTAAACTACAGGAGGATTCGGATCTTTTGTGTCTGTTGTAAGTTCAATATGTTAAGATGATACTGTTTTACAGAATAGAGGTGACCACAATTTTGCCATTCATGAGAAATGAATCCAGAATAACCACCACAGGCGAAATAACTGATTTGAAGGCGAAAGGTAACGTAAAGAAGGAACGAAATCGAAGCAAAATGGGTAAGAAAATGTAATATAACCTGTATAATTAAAATATTTTACCTTCTCAGAGCCATCTGTGTGATTAAGTCTTGTAATAACATAATTTTAGATGAAAATTTCTTACTGTTTTATGTATGAATCTATGAGTATGATAAAGGTATAATTGCGAGTCTCTTTTCAGGTGTGTGAGCTGGTATAAATGTTTTTGCGTGTAAATAACCATTGTTCTTTTTACTGTGTATGTTTAAGGAAAGTTTCTACATATTTATCATGTGACAAGACGTATGCCGCGAGCGTCAAGAAGAGTACGAAGTATAAAAAATGTTGTAGTGGTATAAACACGGTGTTGAAATAGCATTGAAGTAGCTTGTTGGATTAATTAGTAGTGGATAGAAGTAGAATTTTGAGTAATGCATGTTTATGGGTAGTTAGTTTGTAGAATAGACAACAGGTGTGCATGTGTGTGTGTAAATAACATGTGAACCCTATGCTCTACTGACCTATACTTGCGCAAGGCATAACCCTATCCATTTTAGTGAATTAATAAGTGGCATTTGATTTATTAAAACACAAGTGAACCACATTAGTGATGTGGATTTAAATATTGTATTGTCAATTCATTTAATTTTTATTTTTACATTGTAAAGTCATTTCACTTTTATTTTTTTATATTGTCAAGTCATTTAACTTTTAATTTTATATTGTCGATTCATCTAACTTTGTTCTTAAAAATTGTGAAAGACAATACTAAGTGATATTATGTATGACATTGTGTAATCACATAAGGATGATGAAAAATTTCTGTGAATGCAGTTGAGAACGTGAAAGCGAACCGGCAAAACTCTTAAGAGACAGCGGGAGCAGCCAGACTAGTTGTAAACTGGCGGGTTTCCCAGCGGGACACGCTGTCAGCCAGGCCACTTCGGGAGCGCGGCCGACAACAAAAGACCCTACGCCGCAAACACTTTCCCGTATACCTGCAGCTAATGGGCGGCCGCCCGCGCGACCCTAGCTGAAGGGAATGACCTGAGATGGGCGAGCGGTCCACCGCGCGGAAATCCATCTCCTGGCAACGCACCTCACGCACGCGACCGTGACGAGACGGCTGCGGTGTAACAACACAAAGGGCGTGGAGCCTTTTGACAGGTACTGTCCAAAGAAACTTGCAGACGTCAACGACGCCTATCGACATTTCCTGACGGATGCCTACTGTCAAGCGACAGTAATTCATGGTTAGATGTTCTCTGGTCGCTAAGGGTGACACGAAGAAGAGCCATTGAAGTGTCATCCTTGCCCAGGAATATCAACCTGGCATGTCAATCGAGGATACTGCACGAATTTGACAATACAAACATGGAACAAAATCGAGATGTACGTGACACAAGAGAAACTTCATGAGAGGGCAGAGACGGCGGGATCGCACGCAACAGATGGACAAAAATCCCTACTGACAGCTGCGGCGACCAACCCCCTCCCCCACCCCTTATATTGTGCCACGGAACAGTGGAACTAGTGAGTGTATCAGTGAACAGTGATTATACGGTTCTTAGTTCAATGCATATACGTGTGTTTCTGTCACAGAAACTGTGACTCGTGTGTTTTGCAGGGACTCGATTTATTGGTGTTTATTAAACTCTGACTCTTGTATTTTGCAGGTGTTCTATATTTTTTTAAACTTTGACTATTGTATTTTGCAGGTGTTTTATTTATTGGTGTTTTGTTTTAGATGTTGACTATTGTACTGTTTTATTGATCAATGTTTGTTCTTGTGTTAGGTATTGGATCTGTGATATTTTGTTTCGAAAATTCATTGCTGTGGCACTGCTTCCTTTATGAGTCAGATAGCTATTCATTCTCATTGGACTGTGATCGATTAGCCTTTGCATGGGGCATATTTATTGTGAGGAACCCCTTAAGGGTAACAATCACACAATTATTGTACTTTCAGTATAATGACACAGTGCTCATTGTTTGCTAACTAACTGAAATATTGTAGAGTGATTAAATTAGTGCCACATAGTTAGGTTAATCCTACAGATTATTAGTTTTATAAGATATAGAATTTTTTTGCGATAACCACTTAGTAAAACATGTTTTTTTTGTCGATTTTTTGCCTTTTGCGAATTGTGCATTGTAATGTTCTACTTTATGATACTGATGTTATTTGATGTTCTTTTTTTTAATTGCTGTGGCACCTTTGCTATTTTCATAAATTTTGCCTGTTAATAAACAGTCATAAATTTGCCTGTGATCAGTTGGCTCTTGCAATGAGCAAATACTGGTGAACTCCATAAGGGTAACAACCAGAAATTGTTTTCATATTAATGACACAGGAACCATTGTTTTTACTTGCTGACCGATTTAGGTCTACATGATCTTTTAAATAGGTGTCACAGATTGTGTGTTTTTATTTTTCTCTCTTTGAAATTGGTAGATTGTAAAGATGTTTGAAATTATTGTGTTTTAGCAAGTAGCTGGTGACCTTTTGCCTTTTTTTCTTTACACTTTTGGTTTAAGTAGGGTGTGAGAAGCCTGCTTGGGAATGTCCTAGCATGGCCAGAAAATTCCCTGCACAGTCTTTTCCCGGAGCGTTGGGGTTATGAAAGGTCTCTGTTGGATTCCTTTCATGTTTAATTTCTCAAATTTGTTGTCTTTTATGGAATAAATTCCTCTTCTAAATTTACTGTGGCGTTTCTGACTATCTGGGAGGAGACTGAGTAGTGGAACGTGTTACTTTTACACGTAAACAAGAACGATCTCTCACACTACTACACTTTAAAGCACAGTTTATATGTAATTCTTATATGTAATTCATGTCACACAGTCTCATACGGAACCTACATCCGCTTTCTTTTATATACTGTGTATGATAAGATACTGTCATCCCCCTTCCCTTCTGTGTGAGAGGATGAATGATCAAATGTGTTTGTAGCTGCATGCTTGAGGGTAGCAGACAAGGCTGTCTGCTAGAGAACAGTAGGACCAACGTTGAAACAGGTAGCTACGGTTCCTAAAAGCAGAGAGGTTTCCATTCTTAGTATGGTCCGGTCCGTCCCCTGTCATGTTGGTATAGGAAGCTGCCCCTCTGGCGCCTTCCGTTGGTCTTTGTGAGCGACTCTCGGGAGCACGCTGGGTAGTTCAGTGGGAGTCTGGCAGCTGGAGAGTAGGCAGTTGGAGTCCAGTAGTAGCGCAGGGCAGTCCAGCAGTTGCAGTCTGGCGGTGCGAGCGTCTGAAGTGGTAAGATCTCCGGCCAAGCGCGTGTCTGTTAAGTCCATAGGACAATGGATTTGCTAAGTTCAGCTTAACTGAGAATTTAATCATTTTATTTCGGGTTAGCTTTAAAATAGCTAAGGTTATCTTTAATTGCAGCGGAGTGTGATTCTCGTGTCCAGTTCAGATTATTTGGCGGTAGTTGCTTTGTTACTACTTTGTGAGTAAAGTCGAACCACGTGTTGGTCAGTAACTCTAAGTAAGATCAATCTTAAATGCAAATGCTTGTGTGATTATAACGTATCGTCTTGAAAAGATTTTGAATATACCAGCTTTTCTTTATGTTCAACCCACGTGGCGTGTACTTTGTGAGACCAGTACCACGTGCTTATATAACTGTTTGACCCATCAGGTTAATAGTAAGACGTTAGTAACCAGTTCGAGGTTTTTGTTTTGTAATCTGCTTTTTGATCTAATTTATTTTTATTATCTAAATTTATTGCGGAGTTATACGCTTTCTGTAAACCAAGTTGACCACGTGAAGGGTAATTACAAGACGGACAGGATTGTGCTACGAAAGTAAATTCCTTAACTAAAAATTTGAATCTGTTTGTAGTGGTTAACTTTCTGTTGCATGTGTTTCAATGTTCTTTGTGTGTTGTTTTATGAATGCAGTGTTGTATCCAGTCTCCCAATCTTGGCTCCATATTTTATGTGTTCCGTAATATTCCAATCTCACAGTTTCACAATCGTAAATAAGGCACCAGCTCAGTTATAACTCACGTATAATATGCTGAAATTTCAATGAACAATCTTTAAAATAAATTTGCAAATATAAACTGATTTCTTTCTTTTTATTTAAATTCTCCTTTTATATAGATATATTACCGGTTGTTGTATGACTGTAAAAGATTATGATCAATGCTAGTCTGATTGGTAAGGTGGTAAACCTAGACTAGTTACCCAGTCGTGAAACAGTGGCCCAGTAAACGCACGGTTAACTTCTCCCCAGGCAGCTCAACGGCTTGTAACCAGCTTTCATGGTCTAATTAGCACCCGATTTCAGCATACCAAATTCAAGTCACAATCTTACGCTATTCAGCAAAGCAAATTAGAGTTACAATCTTTCAAAGGTAAAAGAATATACTATAAAACTGTCGGAGAACACTCAGGCAATCGTTAACTCGAAGGCGATATGACAGGTATTTGATGTGAGACAAATATTTTTTTATTTCGTTACGGGTGCAATGGTTCGACACTATGGTTAATGAGGATAATGATTAATTTTGATTTACTGAGGTTTAAGATGTACGGCGCTCAAGAACATACGTTGAACAGTTTTGCATCGTATTTCACAACTATGCAGCAAAACCGAATATATAGGTTATTAGCTAACACATGCCATACGAGGTGTGGCTAGAAAAAAACCGGACTAGTACTGGTGAAACAATAAAACGAATGCAATAAGGCTGAAAGTCGCGTGGCCTGTCACGTGACTCTCTCTCCGCTTACTGCTCGAGTTTCATCTGCCTCCTGCACTCAGTCTGCCCGTGGCGTCTGTTTTAAGTAGTTGACGTTTTGTCTGTGCGTCGGAAAATGTTGAGTGTACAGAAAGAACAGCGTGTTAACATCAAATTTTGTTTCAAACTAGGAAAATCTGCAAGTGAAACGTTTGTAATGTTACAACAAGTGTACGGCGATGATTGTTTATCGCGAACACAAGTGTTTGAGTGGTTTAAACGATTTAAAGATGGCCGCGAAGACACCAGTGATGACACTCGCACTGGCAGACCATTGTCAGCAAAAACTGATGCAAACATTGAAAAAATCGGTAAACTTGTTCGACAAGATCGCCGTTTAACAATCAGAGCAGTGTCTGAGTTAACAGGAGTTGACAAGGAAAGTGTTAGGCAGATTCTTCATGAAAGTTTCAACATGAACAAAGTGTGTTCAAAAATGGTTCCAAAGTGTCTCACAATTGAACAGAAGGAACGCCGAAGAATGATTTGTTCTGACATCCTGGAAAACATTGAAAGTGATCCCACCTTCTTACAAAATGTTATTACTTGCGATGAATCGTGGTTTTTTACTTACGATCCCGAAACTAAACGCCAATCGATGCATTGGAAAACTCCTGATTCTCCACGACAAAAAAAAGCACGAATGTCAAAATCGAAATTCAAGGCAATGATGATTGTTTTTTTTTTTTTTTTTTTTTTTTTTTTTTGACATCAAAGGGATTGTGCACATTGATTGGGCACCAGAGGGACAAACAGTGAATCAGCATTACTACATTAGCGTCCTGGCTACCCTACGTGAGCGAGTACGGAGAAAACGGAACGATTTGTGGAGAAAAAAGTCATGGATCCTTCACCAAGACAATGCCCCAGCTCACAGTGCGTTGTCAGTGAAGACGTTTTTGGCAAAACACAACATTCCCATCTTAGATCATCCACCCTACTCACCTGATTTGGCCCCCTGTGACTTTTTTCTTTTCCCTAAAGTCAAGTCAGCTTTGAAAGGAACTAGATTTGAGACTGTTGAAGCAGTAAAAGAAAAAGCGACGGAAGTAATGTATGGACTTACCGAAAATGATCTGCAGCATTGCTATGAACAGTGGAAAATTCGTATGGAGCGGTGTAGAGACCGAGGAGGAGAGTACATAGAAGGAGATAACATGAAATTGTAAATAATTGTAAATAAATGTTTTTTCCAGCATCAGTCCGGTTTTTTTCTAGCCGCACCTCGTATATGCTACACCATACATTCACATAGTAAAAATAAGTTTCTATGAGTCTACACGGGCGTACGAGCATATGGCAACGTACTTACATCATCCGCTATCATTTGTCCTTTCTCCGACTCTGTCGTTAGTAGTGTGTTTAACTCGTAAGCTACATATCCTTTGCTTCATATACGAAGGTGTTGCTTACTTTGCGCAACGAAATGAATGGCGAATGTAACTGAATATACAAGTGAATTTTATGACCTCACTCACTTCTACCAAAAACACAATATGATTTCAAGAACTTGTTGATAAATCAACTTACAGGCGAGTTTTGTGCCTTAAGCATACGTGGCTCAGTCTTTTAACCTAACAGTGTCTACATGGAAACCTAAAACCTGAAGATGCGTAGTACGATCGTCAAACTTAATACGACATGCAGCCACGTCTGTCATTATCTCCACCCTGTCGCTTACCTTCTGATCTGTGAGGCATGCAAAGAATGGCAAAAGCGTTCTGCTGAATGCATTTCCTAAAATGTGTGTTCCGATTGTAGTTAGTGTCTGACTTTGACTAGTATTTCTGCTGAAAGCGAGAAGTCAGAATTGCTGCGGTTAAATACAGATTATACTGTGCACACAATATCGTGAAACATGAATTTATCAGTGGTACAGGAACATGAGCAAATCGCAGAAACTTCTGTTCAGATGGTAATTATTTCGTCTAAAGCATACGCATTGATACGAGAATGCGTGAAATTGTCCGAGCGTGAGACACATGGCAGGCAGGACTACCACAAAAGAAAGAACTGGGCAACAAAAAGCTCTATGTATACTGGAAAATGCTGGAAACGTTAACTGAATGAGACTTTAATGAGTCCAACAAGTCTATTATTCGGATGGACCAATGAAAACACGATTCTGTACTACGTGCATTGACACTGCCCGTCTGACTGAAAAACTAGTTTTAAGAGAGAACACAAATAAATGCACATTAAAGATCTCGGAATGCTGCAAACAATATTATGCCAAGCTGAGCAGCGCGAACCAGAACGTCACCGTACATTTGTAACTCATGGCCTGCTGATGATCGAACCGACAGAAGGCAGCTTCAAAGCAGAATGAATTATTTCTCTGTAGCGGAACTTGCACTGATATGAAACTTTGTGGTAGATTAAAACTGTGTGCCGGACCGAGACAGGAACTTGCGACATTTGCCTTTCACCGGCAGTTGCTCTATCAATTTCTTTTTCTTTGTTTTTTTTTCTCCAAAGGAACGTTCCTGTTGCTCAAAGGGAGGGGTGGTGAGAAAGTGGGCAGGGGTCGCAACCCGAGGCCTGAGCAAGACCAGGTACAAAGAACATCAGTAATTTTACTTTTTCTTCGATTAGCAATCAAATCGTCCTCGGTCCCGGGTTCGAAACACTCCACCACTTAAATTTTGATTAAAAATCAGCTTTGCGACCGAAGACTTTCGTCAAAGAAGTCGCACTAATTCTTCCAATGGCCTTGTCAAAGAGGGTGGAGGAGCGGACAGAGGTTCAAGGCACTCTCTTGTCCTTGGGGTGGGAAACTGCCCTTAAAGGCGGAAGAACCAGCAATGATTAACGGCATGAGGATGCAGACTAAAATGGAAACCACTGCATTAAAGACACATATCGTGTGTCCACAGGGCACGACGCTTGTAACTGAAAAAGTGTCGTTATGATTTCTCCATTGGAAAAAGATTCTGCAATAGTCAACCATTCGGATCTCTGGGAGGGCACCGCCGAGTTAACTATGAGAAAATGATTGAACAACCAACGAAAAGATATCTTTTTACTAGTCGGGGCGTGGAATGTCAGAGGCTTGAGAGTGGTAGGGAAGCCGGAAAGTCTCAAAAGGGAAATGCAAAGGCTCAATCTAGATATAGTAGCGGTCACTGAAGTGAAATGGAAAGAAGACAAGGATTTGTGGTCAGATGACTATAGGGTAATATCAACAGTAGCAGAAAATCGTATAACGGGAGTAGGATTCCTTATGAATAGGAAGCCAGGGCAGAGAGTGTGTTACAGTGAGCAGTTCAGTGATACAGTTGTTCTTATCAGAATCGACAGCAACCCAACACCGACAACGATAGTTCAGGTATACACGCCGACGTCGCAAGCTGAAGATGAAGAGATAGAGAAAGTATACGAGTATACTGGAAGGAGAATACAATACGTAATCATCGGGAACTGGAATGCAGGAGTAGAAGAACGGTTACAGGAGAATAATGGCTTGGGACAACGAACGAGACAGGACAAAAACTAATTGAGTTCTTCAGCAAATTTCATCTAGTGATATAGATACTCTGTTATAAAGTTACAAGAGGCGGAGGTATATCTGGAAAAGGCCGGGTGATACGGGATGATTTCAGTAGATCACATCACGGTCAGACGAGATTCCGAAATCAGATACTGGGATGTAAGGCGTACCCAGGAGCAGATACAGATTCAGATCACGATGTAGTAGTGATGAAAAGTAGACTGAAATTTACGAGATTAGTCGCGAAGAATCAGTGCTCAAAGAACTATTCAATCTATATATCGAAGAAGCAACAATGGAAATAAAAGAAAGGTTCAGGAGTGGAATTAAATTTCAAGGCTGATGACAGTTCTGTCCTGAGTGAAAATGACGAAGAATTACATGATCTGCTGAATGGAAAAAATACTATAATGAATAGAGAATATGGACTGAGAGTAAATCGAAGAAAGGCGTAAGTAATGAGAAGTAGCAGAAATGAGAACAGCAAGAGACAAAGTTAAGGAATTATCTTACCTAGTCAGCAAAATGACCAATGATGGCGGAGCAAGGAGAACATCAAAAGCATACTAGCACTGCCAAATAGGGCATTCCTCAGCAAGAGACGTCGACTAGTATCAAACATAAGCCTTAATTTGAAGAAGAAATTTCTGAGATTGTACGTTTGGAGACCAACATTGCATGACAGTGAAACACGCACTGGGCGAAAACTAGAACAGAAGAGAATCGAAGCATTTGAGATGTGATGATACAGACCAATATTGAAAATCAGGTGAAATTATGTAAGGAATAAGGAGGTTCTGCGCAGAGTCGGAGAGAAAAGGAATGTGTGAAAAACACGGACTAGGAGAAGTGACAGGATGTAAGGACGTCTGTTAAGACACCAGGGAATGAATTCCGTGGTACCAGAGACATCTGGTAGAGGAAAAAACTGTAGAGGAAGACAGAGATTAGATACATCCAACAAATAATTGAGGACGTAATTTGCAAGTGCTTCCGTGAGATTAAGAGTGAAGAAGTTGGCACAGGAGAGGAATTCGTGGCGGGTTGCATCAACCAGTCATAAGACTGATGAGTCAAAAAGAAAAAAAGGCAACTGCCAGACCCTTCACCACAGGCGGAAACCTACGCCAAAGGCTCCCTGACCTCAGCGCAGCTACGAAGAACGACATCGTCCACATAAGCAGTACAGCTGGATACGTGGCCACTGAGAGATATCCCAGAGAGGCGTTGACGGAGGCCGCAAAGCAACCGTTCCATGGCGCAAGCGTACAACTGAGGTGAGAGCAGTCAGCCTTGATTCACAGATCGACTGGCACACGATGGGCGTGAGCAATAGCGATTATGTCTAGGGGGGGAGGGGGGCGGGGTTCTTTGGGGAAGGAGACCAGACATCGAGGTCATCGGTCTCATCGGATGAGGCAAGGACGGGGAAGGAAGTCGGCCGTGCCCTTTCAAAGGAACCATCCCAGCATTTGCCTGGAGCGATTTAGGGAAATCACGGAAAACCTAAATCAGGATGGCCGGGATTACGTGTAGGTAGCGACAGAGGGCAGTGCGGATTTAGTGGCCCCGCCCCAAGAGGTTTGACAGGAGGAAATCATGTACCAAGGAGACCCTTTAGGCCTTGTAGTCAACAGCCAAGTAAAGACCGTAGTGTCGCTATTGAGCAACGTCAAGAGGCAGTAATCGCCCTGAGGCTTATGGATGGGAATGACATCGAGGAGACCGTCTGCGACAGGCGACATGAAGTCCCAACAAATTTCTCTCCACGCTGGCATCACTAGGGGACGAAATGTCCGATGAAGCTCTGATGGGAGTCCGTCAGGGGCGGACGACTTGTTTTTAGAACATACTTGGATAGAATTGTGGACTTCGTCCTCCGTGACGTCAGCAAGCAGATCCATCCTGGCACCGTCAGGAACCGAACCAAAGGAGAATCGGGAGATCGCCGTAATGTTGGCAGGTTACTGACGTTGCACAGAGTACAGCATAACATAATGTGCATGGAGGGCAGACCCTACATCGGTTGGGTATCTAAGTGCCTATCATCAGTAGTAAAAACATCAATGAAAGTCCTCCGACGGTGGCGCCATTCTGCTGTCACGTGGTACAGAGACGGACGCTTCTGCACTGACTAGTCGTGCGTGCCCGGCCTGATCACAGTTCCTTCAAGGTGACGTTGACAGAGGGCACCGAAGTTCTGCCACATGGCTGTGACCTGTTTTCGGCGTCAATCAACGTTTGTTTGTGAAGTTGCGCGCAATGTCCGTAAGGAGTGTAGGCGCAGCTGTGGTAGTAGCGCTGATGTCCTAATGGCTAGGTGCAAGGGGCAAAGCTCAAACTCACTCAGCTGTGGGGAGTCTGCGCATCCTCGAACCCGGCATCCCTTGTGCTTTACGTGACAGGATTGTGTCTTGGTATAAATGAGTCATTTGTTGGACTCCGAACGTACTTTGTTATTTTGGGACGAGATGGGACGTGGTACACTCTGCAGTATGTGGCCACAGATGAGAGAAACTTGCGCAAACTGCTGGACGCAGCGTTTGGCCAGGTGCTTTTTGCAAAAGGTTACTATCGAGTGTATTTGATGCCTTAGCTGTTCCATGGAAAACGAGCTGTTTGCCTGGCGCACATTCTCCGCATATTATTGTCCTAAGGATTCACCTTGAATACCATTTGTATATCTCATCGTGGTTTCAATTATAAGTTTCTGATGGCCATTTGCTCTCTGCTTAGCTTCTAAGTTTTGTTGAACACTAATCTTATCACGAACTGTAAGTTGTGGAACTCGGATTTCTTATTCACCTCGCTGTGAACTGATGTGCACTATCACAAGTACGTAGCTATTTGCTGTAAACCATTTATCTGCTGTGGTGCAGCAACAGTGTGACTGGCTTTGCTGTAAAGTTTCGCTTAGTTAAATTCATGAAGTTCAAGTTTTCCTGAAGGTCAGTGTCATTTAAATGTTCTTAAAGAATTCATTACCTACAGCTAAGATCACAAGTCTTAAATTTTACTTGTTGCTTAGTTTTTTAAATGTGACTTCTTTAAAAGATTTTTTATTATGTAGAACTAAACATAAAATTTTCATTATTCAAGGTCTTGTCGCTCAGTTGGTAAAAGGAATCCTTAGAATTTCACCATCTAGGTTATTTGTGGGCGATTCTGTGTGGCCTTAAGATTTTACGTTTTGTATCTTTTACAACACGTCATCTCTGTGTTTTAGTTGTGCCTTGACTGTCCGATGGGCCAATTTGAGAATCCGTTCCCTGTGGGTCGGAACTGCGTCCTCACAAAATTAAATTTAGTGAAATTTAATGTTCCTACTGTTAAGAAATGCTAAATTTGGTAATGAAATTTTGCTCTCTTTGTCTATTGATTGACTTGTGCTGGCCGGCCGCTGTGGCCGAGCGGTTCTAGGCCCTTCAGTCCGGAACCACGCTGCTGCTATAGTTGCAGGTTCCAATCCTGTCTCGGACATGGATGTGTATGATGTCCTTAGGATAGTTCGGTTTACGTAGCTCTAAGGCTGGGGGGCTGATGACCTCAGATGTTAAGTCCCATAGTGCTTAGAGCCATTTGAACCACTTGTGCTGGATGTAATAAATATTCTCAGGGCTTAATAAAGAGACTGTTTAGCTTTGTGAAATATTTTTGTGGCTTACTTGCTTATCGCTCAGCCTAAATCCTCACTCCACACAAGAATAAAATATTCCAATGATACGCCTACAACTGAAACAGTACAGACCATAATCCTAACTTTTTGTAGATGATTATCTGTAAACATGCGCAACACACCAATGTTCCTTTTGCTTGAATGATTCCATCCCCTTTTAAGCTAACACATCCCTTTTCATTGGTCAGGTTGAAGGCGAGCCTAGTGCTCGTTTGTATGGGGTATGTCTCAATCAATTAAATTCGTAAGTTGATGAATCAATTAAGATTAAACCGAATCAGTGGAAAGTTATTTGATTAAATTGAAAATAAAAATATTAACATATCAAATTAAATGTTAAAAAACCAAATAGTCATTGACAATCGGTTGGCTCTGAAGAAACCAGACTGAAAAGTTGGGTGGGATACACTAAATATCGTTAGGATCACAACTTAGTAAACATTGAATATTTATTTATAAATTAAATTGCATAACAACATCAATTAAATATCGTAATCCCAAGGACAAGTTTGAATCTCATGCCATAAACTCACTTCATAAACCGTATCTCAGTACCTGGGAAGAATGTAAGATAAGTAAAAGGGAAGGATTCGTCAAATTATACACATACAACCACATTTATACCAATAATTCGCAGAAAGAAAGAAGAAACCATAATGATAATTCCGTATACCAAACTTAGCACGATGGGCCAGCGAACAACTAGCTTCGTCCGTCAAGCACGTGATCAGTAAGTCGAATCGAAATTCTTCACTTCATACGCACGAAAAATACGGAAACATTTAGAAAAAAAGTTAAGTGGCACGCAATTTGAAATTCTGATTGAAGAACGAACCTGGACAGATAAAAATGTATAGCTGAGGGCTCACCATGTGGCGGAAATGCACGTTGTGTAATTCAGATAACAAACACGACATAAAACACACAATTCACAAAAGACATTCGAATAAAAGAAAATTGCACTAGCATGGGAACTTATTAAATGAAGGCAGAAGATGAATTAGCAGAGCTGAAGGCTCAGTATACCACTTGATAAGCATGTGGTTGCTCTCACCATCTCTCACAGCACAAAAAACCCGAAGCTCTCGAAATGAAATGACACTGTGTAGGGTGGCGGGTGGAATAATAGAATACATGTTTTGTATTTATTTAATGCTGTTGTTTGCCGTTCTCAGCACTGGCTCTCTAACTACAATATTGGCAACCAGAAAGTGATAAGCAAAACGTGAAGCCTGCAATTAGAATTCCTAGTGCCCACCTCATCTGAGAAATACATTTATAGCTACAGCTTATAGCTCTGAGGAATTAGGAGATTGTCTTGGATTCATAATCAAAAACCATTCTCTCTAAAATGTTCACAGACCAAAAAGAATCCACACAATCCAACTACCAGAGCAGTTCAGAGTCTAATGCACTGATGCAACTATAACTGTTCAAAATAACTGTTTAAGTGAATGCTCGCCATAATTTAATAATAATGTTCATCAAACGCCACACTAAATAATGGTAGAATGTCTGTCCTGCGGCGGCACGTGAAAATACGACATACGCAAACTAAAGATAGATTATTAACGTCATCCCAAAATTAACACTTCACTCGAAAACGATTTCATGGTTAAGCGTATCCCGAGTAACTTATTACTGCATCCGAGGCTGTTTATGTCAACGATACCGACGCGACGCGACTCCCGGCACGGGTGGTGCGCTAATCAGCGTCTGGAGAGAATGGGGCCTTCTTTCCTCGCGCAGCGTACTTACATATAAAGCCGCGGTGCGAACGGCTAAGGGAACGCCTGATCAAATCTGCTCTCCCGACTAGCCGCTGGGCTAGTAGTGCACCACTTTATGTTATCGAATAAATCATTGCTTCCTTTGCTGATGGCTGATGAAGCTCTCAATTTAAATGTGCAATCAGCACACCGGTAAGTAATCAAAATAAAAGTCTGACGTGGCTAAGTCAAATATTTTGGGCGAGATAATTAATTTAATTACACTACACGCAGTAGACGAGTTCTGAACTTGCCCTTTGGAGATACGCTATCGCTATACATTTATAGTTATTCAGTTGAAACTTCTCACATCTTTATGATTATAGCGGATCTCCCTTCTACTTAAATTTAAATATCCTAGCTTTATTTATTCGCGTACTTAATCTATCTTGCTTCCTTAATTTCTAAGACAAAAAGTAGAAAATTATGAATTTCAACTAATTCGCGTACTTAATCTATCTTGCTTCCTTAATTTCTAAGACAAAAAGTAGAAAATTATGAATTTCAACTAAAATTTTAATTTGCGAGATCCAGAATACTGTTTCTACTAAATTATTATGCAAAATGAATCTAAATATAAATTTTTAAGTTTCTAGCTCTTTTCTGTTGCGCCAATGATTTTTACAGAAAAATTCAAATTTCGAAAATGGTTAAAGTTATTGAATTGATATTCAACACATATTGATTTAGTATTACTCCTGACATGATAGAATCGTTTCAGGTTATTTACTTGATTTTTAAAGTATTGCGCAACATTTATGACGTCAGAGCTAGTTACAGCGTACTGGCTGGCACACAATAGAAAGACTGATGTGAATTTTATAAGGTGTGAGTAGGCTGCTTCACTACAACTGAAACACCGGAAGAGTATTCTAACCCGAACACACCTAAAACACACAACACGTTCACATAAGAGACTCATATTAACATACGAAATATGGATTGGTCAAAGCACTTTCCTAAATAATAGGGTTAAAGAAATGACATTAATAAGCACGATTGTACTCCCTGGCTGAAATAAATTCTACCGTATGATTCACCATGCGCGTGCCTGAAAGGAACGCATTAACATATCAAACTAAACAAAGTCAAAGTCTTACGCATTCCAACTTCCTAACTTACATTACTCGAGATATTCTGAACAGACACGCTCACTTCCCGAAATCCCCAGAGTAGAGTGCCACACCACACCAATGGACCGAGGTCCACAAGTATAAGCAGAAATGGGCAGAGAGGTCTAAGGTGCTGCAGTCATGGAGTGTGCGGCTGTTTCCGGCGGAGGTTCGAGTCCTCCCTCCTGCATGGGTGTGTGTGTTTGTCCTTACGATAATTCAGGTTAAGTAGTGTGTAAGCTTAGGGACTGATGACCTTAGCAGTTAAGTCCCATAAGATTTCACACACATTTGAACATTTGAACAATGGGCAGAGAAAATACATTCTGGCTGCCCGTGCCAACTTGTATAATATCTGATGATCGCTTTCCACGAATGTCTCTTTACCCAACAGAACTCTGCTTAAAATCTACACAGAAGTTGAATAAACTGCTACTGGCATTTACTGAAGCCATACCCATGAACCAAAATATATGGAAGTAATCACACACACACACACACACACACACACACACACACACACACACACACCACACACTAGCAGACGAGATAAAGAGTAGAAAAGTGAACACAGAAATATAGCATGGTACTTAGAAATACAGTAATAAAGGTGGTAATAACAGTATATATACATTTACTATATCTACATATATGCGAAAAGTAAAGTATAAGTTTATGAAACCTGTATCTGAATATTAAAGTACCGCTAATGAAACACTCTGTTGTTTATTCTTCTCCCCAGATTGAAAAACACAAATGCATCGATAAACACAAGTGCTGAGACGTGTAGCAGAGCCGACGTCAGCTCAATAGAGCCAGTGGAATGGCTGACAAAGAGACGTTTCAGGCTGTTTTAAGTTTTGTATCAGAAAGGTAGGATACGCAGGAAGTTTCCAGTGTGTCACTGAACGGCGACTATATTTTATCGTAGCTGCTATTCCTGTGAAATTTATGTGGAGACGACATCGTTGGACCTTCGCAGTCTGCACAGTTTTCTTAGATATTTTATCTCCAATGTACTTCTTTAGACAGATGCTCGTCAAGGACCAATAGCTGGACTTCCTCCTGTACTCGCAGACGCTAAAGAAATTTCTCTTTAGGAGAAGTTGATGCCACTACAATGATGGAAATCGGAACTGTTGCACCATGAACATATTGACTGAGCGCTACCAAATGGATAATCGTATGTCCATGCCTGTGGCGTATGTTGATTCAATTTCATCTGAATGTGAGCTTAATTTCAGTACAGAAAAAAAAAACTATTCCTAGGGCTGAAGAATGGGGGGCCGACATGTTGTCAACATCGTTTCAATTTCACTGCAGAAGTTTCACGGAGAAGTCCTTTAGCATCCTCCACACAATCTTGATCTCTCCCCAAGCTATTTTGGTATTTGTGGAGCCCTGAAGAAAGATACTCGTGGCCGTCAATTTCCTTCGGACAAAGGCGTACACGCTCCACATAATCATGGTCCCATAGGCAGCCGCAGACTTTTTTCCATAAAGGCACTGAGCGTCTTGTCTTCCAACACATGTGAGACGGGTTGTGGTCTATCTTCAAGCAAAGGTTGCGCAAGGACGTTCTGTGAGAGTTTTTGGGAATTTGATGTTGAACCTACCGCCTGGAAGGTAATAAGGTACCATCTCACGCATACACAATTCAGAAGAGTGCAGCAGTACAGACAGTGATGTTATCAGACGATGATCTTAATGTTAGCTCTACTACGCTCCCTATAAAAGAAACATTATCACTAACAGAAATTAATAACTAAATATTAGAAAAAAATGAAAAGCTTAGATTTTCGTTATTAAGGTCTTCATGACATAGCAATGTTAGCAAAATTACTTACAGAATATTAAAATATTGATACTGGGTGTTCACAAGAGTGAAGCGAAGTTCCTAACTATTATAAGGTTCTTTAATGGTAAGATGGTTGATGACCATGTCTGGGGGTCGATAAAAATACAAACAAATTAAATACGATTGGAGCCAGAGATATCAATTACGCTAAAATACAAACTGAAAATACCCAAAATTGAATGAGGGTCGGTAAGTAATACACAATTAAAACAATTCATAATTCTCCAGTGGTTGATCAATCCTTTTCCTTAGATCGGACACCTCGTGTGACTGCTCCAGTTAAGCCCGACAGTCTTGAATATGTCAGCTTAAATGTATGAAAATTAGGAGAGACAGAGATGGCCGCAGTTCTGAGTGTCAATTAAGTATCACTTGCTAGCATAGCACGAGAGAGTGTGGTTACCGTGTGTCGGCGGCGCATTGGCAGCTATCGGCGCGATCTGTCAATATGAGAACCTATTTTAAATCTCTCTCGACTGTTAAACACCAGTCTGACACATTACCTACGTGTTCAGTGAAGTCGAGACTCCTGTTTATTCCTGAACTAAGTTAACTGGCATGGTACACGCTATTTGGCTGGAACAGCAGGTACGTCGTTGCCCTCGAATCGCTCGCAAGCGTTAACTATCAATGACTGGTGCGATTCTCTGTACTATCAAACCTTACAATTTAACTTCTTATGAGTTAAGATGAGACTGTGAACAAGTGCTCACATTATGACTCTCGCAATCGTCTCAGTGTGGTGCGAGTCGCCTTGCTCAAATACTCGACAGTTTTCTGCAAGAAAACAAGCCAATCACTCCATCTGCAATTTGACTATATCAAAGCTGGTGGCCATACGTTTTCTTTCTGGTCAATCAGGGTGTTCGTAATTGTTATATCTCCACCCACTGGAGTTTTTGTAGCCTATCACAAAAAGGGTTCAAATGGCTCTGAGCACTATGGGAATTAACTTCTGAGGTCATCAGTCGCCTAGAACTTAGAATTACTGAAGCGTAAGTAACCTAAAGACATCACACACATCCATGCCGGAGGCAGGATTCGAACCTGCGACCGTAGCGGTCGCGCGGTTCCAGACTGTAGCGCCTAGAACGGCTCGGCCACTCCGGCCGGCTAGCCTATCACAGGCATCGTTTCTTTTGTAGGGCAGAGTTAACTTTTCCTTTCATGCAGGTTTTAATGCAGGTGGCTACAGTAAGTTACCAGTGGTTTGAGTTGAGTTTCTCTGGACGTTTATCTGCGATCTCCAGCCACGTTCCTGTAGAAAGGCTTTCTAAGGGGTCATCGTTAAAAGCAGGGACAAGGGCTGCTTTTGCTGGCAGCCTAAGCAGTGGCTGCAGCGTCTCATTGTGTCTGCTAGGTGTCCCGTGGCGAGGGTTCAGCCACGTGCTGTCATAAAATTCCCCTATCCCTCAGAACAGCAGCTCTAGCTTGGTTAGGGAAATTACTTGTGCGCAGTTACTAGTTTAACTGTGTGATAGTGGTTTATATTCACGAAATGTCAATTTGTTTATTCGTTTTACTTTGCCTATCAATAAAATTCGTACATTTTCATATAACTATGTCGTGTGACATACTGAGTTAATAGGAATTGTTTCAGGAATTCAATGTAAGGTATGTTATTTGTATGACACCATATAGTTTCACAGTGGGACAAATGTGTTAACAGTTATGGTGATTACTTCTGAAATAATAAACAGTTTAGTTACTATTTTTTCATCTGCTCGTGTTCAGTTGACTGCCCCTGTTACATGATGGCTGTTTGATGTATCTGACGTTACTAGTATCTCTCAGGTGGAAATCGCGACACAGCATGATACCCAGAGGACGTGATGTGCATCTTACCATCGTATTGTCTTTGAAGCAAGTCTTGAGGGATGGGGGAATTATACCAATGCACTGTACAGACAGTCTGTAGCCTATCGGTTCCTCGCTATGACCATTAGCTGTTGGTTGTTGCTGTGAATGACAGCGCCGATTTTCCGGCTTCCAGGAAGGGGCCTATGCTCCAGCTTGGGGATAATGGCCGGTCTTCCTTCAATCTGTCTAAAAGTGTTGTGGTGCATGCTCAAAAGGTTCAAATGGCTCTGAGCACTATAGGACTTAACATCAGAGGTCATAAGCCCCCTAGAACTTAGAACTACTTAAACCTAACTAACCGAAGGAAATCACACACATCCATGCCCGAGGCAGGATTCGAACCTGCGAACGTAGCGGTCGCGCGGTTTCAGACTGTAGCGCCTAGAACCGCTCGGTAACTCTGGCCGGCTGTGGTGCATGCTGACCAGGCTGTTTCCAATAGTGACTGAGTTCCGCATGACGATCTGATTGACTGAATTGCCTGTACGTTAAATAAGTGACTCCCCGCAAAACCGAGAGTCGGCTGGCAACCCTTGTAGGGGGCATGAGGACAGTTTTGTGGCCTCTGGGATGGTGATAGTGGTTCAAAATTAGAAAGGTGTTAGTTAGTGATAAATAAAGTTTTCTCTCTGTGCAGAAAATTTTGAAAAAGTTCAGAAGTACGCTCTTGTGCACAAGAGTGGCAACAGTCTTAGTCATTTGTTTTTCAGGGTAGGTACTGCTGTCTAGCGAGCCTGAACAGACTCTGCAAGAAGAAGCTGCCAAGCAGAAGGTGCAACAGCCTGCTAGCTGAAAGCATATTAGAGGATAGTAAATTCCATTTGGCTTGAGTGAAAATTTGAAGTGTGGAGTTCTTGGTGTCTAGTTCTTGGTGTCTCATTATAGAGGAGATGGTAACATGCAGTTGGTAACGGTGTAGCGAGTGTGCGTTGTCAAATCCAATGGTCGTATTCGGGAGTGTTTTGAAAGTTGTTGGACTGTTACAGGGCACTGAGTTTTTGGTATAGAATGAGAAACTATATGACTGTGTCTCGCAGGCCAAAGTGAGGGAGATGATTCGTGTTTAGAAGCAGAGTATGAATCCACATTTGCTAACAAACGTTTCGGAGGATGTCTACGGAACAACATGTAGCGTGATTTCTCTCCCACATCGCACGTCGGTAAGATAGCCTCGACCCTAGACGCAGCTGTGAGTGGAACTTGACTAGACGGAAATGTAGCTTCGCGAAAAGGACGACAAGGAATGTTTCACTTGGCGACACCTGCTAGAATTGGAACCACCGCAGACACATTCATCTTCACCAGGAACATGCATCTCCCGTCGGATGTACAACGAGGGAAAGCGGCAAGGTAAATATTACACAACGCGTCACTGTTTTGAGGAATGGACTGGCGAGGATGCTCGCTTTCTGTGCTTATGTCGGCTTTTCTATTTAAAGCTGTGAGCTGGTGAAATTTGTGTCAATGGTGATGTACTTACTAGGGATATGTTGAATAAATGGTTAGGTTACTCTATGTCTGTCAATTTTGAGGAGAGTGTAACAAAGGAGGAAATTAAAAGAAATTAGTAAGATCAAATCTATCAAACATAAAAAAATTGTTGTTACAATTAGAGACAAATAAATAGAGACAGATAAATGAGAGAAAGACGTAAAAAATAAATAGAATGGTGTTAGGAGGGCACAGAAGGCTGCCGGAAAGGAAGGATACACAGACGAAGAGCGCCGAGAGAGAGTTTAGATCGACGAAAGTGTGGAAGAAACACTTTGCTTCAAGGTATATTCGAGTAGAAAACATATAAAGGGAGCTAAAGGAAAGAACATGGCGTGAACGAGAAGAATCAGAGGACTGAAGTTCTACGTCACTACAAGGGAATGATGGTCATTACAATGACTGAAATAATGATCTTTCCTCAAATAATCAGGAGAAGTATAATATCTTAACAGCACAAGAAGCGGTTGAAGCACTGTCTGTTGCCTGTAATATTAAAGGTTTTTAAAAAACAAGGAAGAGAGAGACTGGCAAGCACCAGTGCGTGCATCTGATGAGAGGAGACCACTTTTTGAATCTGTTGCGACACAGTCACGTATTGCTGAGGAGGTATCGACAGCTGTTAATAATGAGCTGTCAGAAATATTTTGTGTGCAAAAGCCGGAACTACACTACTGGCCATTAAAATTGCTACACCACGAAGATGACGTGATACAGACGCGAAATTAAGCCGACAGGAAGACGATGCTGTGATATGCAAATGATTAGCTTTTCAGAGCATTAACACAAGGTTGACATGACGAAAGTTTCCAACCGATTTCTCATACACAAACAGCAGTTGACCAGCGTTGCCTGGTGAAACGTTGTTGTGATGCCTCGTGTAAGGAGGAGAAATGCGTACCATCACGTTTCCGACTACGATAAAGGTCGGATTGTAGCCTATCGCGATTGCGGTTTATCGTATCGCAACATTGCTGCTCGCGTTAGTCGAGATCCAATGACTGTTAGCAGAACATGGAATCGGTGGGTTAAGGAGGGTAATACGTAACGCCGTGATGGATCCAAACGGCCTCGTATCACTAGCAGTCGAGATGACAGGCATCTTATCCGCATGGCTGTAAATGATTGTGCAGCCACGTCCTGATCCCTGAGTCAACAGATGGGGACGTTTGCAAGACAACAACCATCTGCACGAACAGCTCGACGACGTTTGCAGCAGCATGGACTATCAGCTCGGAGACCATGGCTGCGGTTTCCCTTGACGCTGCATCACTAACAGGAGCGCCTCCGATGGTGTTCTCAGCGACGAACATGGATGCACGAATGGCAGAACGTCATTTTTTCGGATGAATCCAGGTTCTGTTTACAGCATCATGATGGGCGCATCCGTGTTTGGCAACATCACGGTGATCGCACACTGGAAGCATTTACTCGTCATCGCCATACTGGCGTCTCACCCGGCGTGACGGTATGGGGTGCCATTGGTTACACGTCTCGGTCACCTCTTGTTCGCATCGACGGCACTCTGAACAGTGGACGTTACATTTCTGATGTGTAACGACCCATGACTCTACCCTTCATTCGATCCCTGCGAAACCCTACATTTCAGCAGGATAATGCACGCTGCATGTCTTGTACGGGCCTTTCTGGATACAGAAAATGTTCGACTGCTGCCCTAGCCAGCACATTCTCCAGATCTCTTACCAATTGAAAACGTCTGGTCAATGGTGGCCGAGCAACTGGCTCGTCACAATACGCCAGTCACTACTCTTGATGAACCGTGGTATCGGGTTGAAGCTGCATGGGCAGCTGTACCTGTACACGCCATTCAAGCTCTGTTTGACTCAATGGCCAGGCGTATCAAGGTCGTTATTACGGATAGAGGTGGTTGTTCTGGATACTGATTTCTCAAGATCTACGCACCCAAACTGCGTGGAAATGTAATCACATGTCAGTTGTAGTATAATATATTTGTGCCATGATTACCCGTTTATCATCTGCATTTCTTCTTGGTGTAGCAATTTTAATGACCAGTAGTGTAGAAGATGTATCGGAGATCTACGATGAAAAAAAGCTGTCAACCATTTATCAAGTGTGAAACGGTTTTCCCGAAATATTCCAGCTCGAATGTTAACGAAGAAAATGGACGGAATGAGCTTGACATTTTTAGCTAATATATGGGACAGAGGAAGGCGAAATGAAACTCAAAAATTAGTATAGCTTCGGTGGTGCGAGGCTAGTGAGAGCGTCCGACAGCACGTGCATCTCGGGCATCAGAGCGAATAGCTCAAATTTAGACGCGGCTGCTACGCAGGAGACATACGAAGGCGAAATCGAAGGCGAAACCGCCGCCGAAATCAGCTGCAAAAAAAAAAAAAAAAAAAAAAAAAAAAAAAAAAAAAAAAAGGTTCAAATGACTGTGAGCACTATGGGACTCAACAAAAAATGGTTCAGATGGCTCTGAGCACTATGGGACTTAACTTCTGAGGTCATGAGTCCCCTAGAACTTAGAACTACTTAAGCCTAACTAACCTAAGGACATCACACACATCCATGCCCGAGGCAGGATTCGAACCTGCGACCGTAGCGGTCGCGCGGTTCCAGACTGTAGCGCCTAGAACCGCTCGGCCACCCCGTCCGGCGGACTCAAAATCTGAGGTCATTAGTCCCCTAGAACTTAGAACTACTTAAACCTAACTAACCTAAGGACATCGCACACATCCATGCCCGAGGCAGGATTCGAACCTGCGACCGTAGCAGTCGCGCGGTTACAGACTGAAGCGCCTAGAACCGCTCGGCCACACTGCCTGGCGAAATCAGCTGCAAAGCACAGATCCTGGAGAGAGGCGTAGAGTTCCCATCGTTCGAAGAAATATCAGTATGATGAATCAGATCCTCCCCGTCAATCTCTACAGTCTCCAGTACACCACACGCTAAGACCCTCCAGATTCCTCCTCAGTACTGCCAATTAGTAGATTGAATCTGCGACGAGTTTACAGTGATTATATCACTGACACTTTGCTATTCCAATAAGCGGTCCAAGCACAGAGACGTTCTGTATTTAGAGTAGTCTGCGAAAGTGCTTGTAGATCTCGAATACCACGGATGCGTTCGGGTGACCTGTAGGTGCAAATGTGTCCGTGCTAGAAATCGCTTGATGAGTGATTTTCAATAATGAGAGGTTTCTTCTTTGTGTTACTGGTAAGTTTATGTGTTCCTATATTGCTTGACTGCAACAGTTATGTGTTTTTTATGACTACTTAGGCCTGATTTTAATTATGTCTACCTTGGACGCTGTATTTTATTTGATTTTTTTACCCAAGTATTTCATTTGCATTTGGTTCGCTATTATGCG
This sequence comes from Schistocerca nitens, assembly GCF_023898315.1. NCBI lineage: Eukaryota > Metazoa > Arthropoda > Insecta > Orthoptera > Acrididae > Schistocerca > Schistocerca nitens. The sequence goes on along the minus strand of NC_064614.1, from coordinate 534,713,598 downwards.
GTGGACAGACAGGTCGCTAAGTTTTATGCACTGGTTAATTATGGTTTTTCTTGTATTTCTTCCCAAACGATAAAGTTTGCTTCTGTAGCTTGGTGACATCCGTTTAGTTTATTATGGTGTGAATAGCTGCGTCCTTAGGTTTTCTTTGTTACTTTGCATGGGTTGATCCTACATTATTCTGTCTCTCAAATTAGAAAGATTCTTATATTTGAATCAGTTGTGGTTTGGTGAATACTATACACTCCGGTTTTCTAAGTTTCCTAGTCGAAAATAATTTATTTGCAGAGTGCTGAAATTTTGGATTCATTTCATGTTAGATCTAGAAATTTTTCTTACTTTTTAATTTTCATTAATTTATTAGTAACGATTAGATAGTGGAAGAGACAGACAGTAGAGACCAGTTACTCTGTACCGTTTTGCTGTCATTTTGCCCGTGTATCTTTCCTTGGTCATAGATGACTGTATTTTAGGAAGCAAAATAAAATTTGATTTCTGGTTTTTGTCTGTGTTTCCTTTGCTTAACTATATCAGGTACGTGGAACTCTACGTATAATACGATGTAGTTCTGTTTTCGAATAACAGGTTAAGGGGATATATGTGGCCCCCTGTAAATATGAACCAGCTATCCATGTCCTCCATATTACGTGAAGTTTTCGGCTCCAAGGTTTTCATTGTCGCAGTTAGGACTAAATTCATCTGCCTCCGACAAAAGGGACGCCTATGTAATGTAACGGTCCCCGGTCGCGAGACTGACTAGTACTCGTCGTTACTGTGAGCGGCAGCGCCGGTTTCCGACATCCGGGGATGCCTAGCACTGCGTGGACAAATTAGATGCCAGGAAGTGTTGTTTGTTAACAACGAGGCGGACTTGGCGAGGTTTATTAGAGCATAATAAATTCCTCTGGGTTCAGTGTGAACTTCAAATGTGATGTTGTTGTGCGTGTGTTTGCCGTTTTCGTCCGCAGCTCGTGGTCGTGCGGTAGCGCTCTCGCTGCCCGCGCCCGGGTTCCCGGCTTCGATTCCCGGCGGGGTCAGGGATTTTCTCTGCCTCGTGATGACTGGGTGTTGTGGGATGTCCTTAGATTAGTTAGGTTTAAGTAGTTTCAAGTTCTAGGGGACTGATGACCATAGATGTTAAGTCCCATAGTGCTCAGAGCCTTTTGTTTGCCGTTTTTGACTTTAGACTGTGATCGTTTGTTGTTTATAGAGCAGATGGTAGAAACTATTTTATGACGGTATGGTGAGTGTCTTCGGTGTTCATTCACTAATCCAGTAGTCTTATTTGACATACTTTTGAAAGTAGTTAGACTCCTACGAGGCGTTGATTAGTGATATAGAAGAAGAAGTGGCTATTTTAATCCCATCTCGCTGGTTGAAGAGATGCTGATGACCCTTCTTTAGAATTATTTATTGTAAAACCGAGCAGAATATTAATCCGAGTCCACTACGTCAGGTTGTTTCTTCGGACACTGCACGTTGCTCAGAGAGGCTGGACTCTGGCCGCGACCACGAGAGCCTCTTCACCAGAAGCTACTGAAGCTCCGTGGACAGAGGGAGAAGGAATGTTTCAAGTTTCTCAATTTCTGTGTAGTACAGTGTCTGCAGAACGAGAATTGACACTTTAGAACAGTAGTGTAGTAAGAATAGTCCTTCCAGCAGGACCAGACCACGAGAAAATCGTACTATGTTCGATTATCTCTGATGAATAGACAGAAGACAACAGCTGAAATGCGTTACGTATATATGCATACTGAAGTGACGAATCAAAATCAGTACCGAGGGTGGAATTCGAACCTGGGTCTCCAGCTCACCTTAGCACAGTGGCTTTTCCCAACTGCACGGATTATACTATCACGCATTCCTCCAATCGGTATGAGGTGTGAATGGGAATTAGGATTGAGGAGTGTGCGAAAAAATACATTTTTAAACTATTTGATGTCTTATCGAATGCAGTCATTTGTACTACTTCCTACATCTCAATTGATTGGAGTCCAATATGCATTTCGCTTTTAGTTTTGTAAGACGGCCTCGGCGGTCTATTATCCCCGTTGATGCAAACTCATAATTATACGTCTCTTCTGCTTCTATGCTATTACCCTGACCACCGAGCTAATTACTACTCTGCTGTCTGCAACTTGCATTAGTTTTTTGATTTTTTTTTTTCAATTTATGTGAACTGTCCCTCGATCATAAGTTTCACTGTTATTCAAACATTGAAACACATCTTGATTTGTGTACTTGTTGCCGATGTACACTCAGCGATCTCTTCCAGAATAATGTCCCAGAAGTGTTATTACTTTATTATATAATTTTTCAGAGTAAGTTTCTATTGTTGCTGCACATAATGTATGCTTGTAAGTAGGCTGTCTAGATTTTTATGTTGGTAACGCCATGTAGCGCTCTATATGAAAATCACTGACTGTGCTATGTGCAGTCTGTGGCTGCTTTGCATTGTTGGAATTTGCTATTGTAGTGTTGGGCAGTTGGCTGTAGCAGCGCGTAGCGTTGCGCAGTTGGAGGTGAGCCGCCAGCAGTGGTGGATGTGGGGAGAGAGATGGCGGAGTTTTGAGAGCGGATAATCTGGACGTGTGTCCATCAGAGACAGTAAATTTGTAAGACTGGATGTCATGAACACTATTAAGGTAAATACATTGTTTGCTCTTTATCAAAATCTTTCATTTGCTAACTATGCCTATCAGTAGTTGGTGACTTCAGTAGTTAGAATCTTTTATTTAGCTGGCACTATTGGCGCTCGCTGTATTGCAGTAGTTCGAGTAATGAAGATTTTTGTGAGGTAAGTGATTCATGAAAGGTGTAGGTTATTGTTACTGAGGGCCATTCTTTTGGAGAGATTATTGAAAGTCAGATTGCGTTGCGCTAAAAATATTGTGTGTCACTTTAGAGTTAATCAGAATAAGTAAAGAGAGTAATGTCTGAGTACGTTCAGTTTTGCTCAGCTGTTCGAAAAGCAAATAATGTAAGGGGTTTATCAGCACAGTAATTCATAAATTTTTCTAAGGGGATGTTTCAAGCTAAGAAACCAAGTACAGCTCTAGTTTGACAGTAACGCAGAACAAACATTTTTAATTTCGAAACGACCCGTTTCGACTGAATAATCCACCACGTCTCGAAGATTTCCATTCCCCAAAGGTGGGTAAGGGAAACGTGAAATGATTTTCTCTGCCTCGAGAAGCTGGAAGGTTAGGGCACCATTTTCTCATCCGTAGGTGAAGTGGCCAGGTTGTGTAATCGTTTAACGATGATACGTGGAAACGTATATATCCGGCATCCACTCTACTGGAGTTGTTGACTGTTGCCGTATATTTATACTGCCTGGCAGAAAAATTAATTCGCCATGAAGGGGAGGAGGAAATGAAATGAAAATTCACGGTTTGTAAGGGTATGTTACTTATTTCAGTGATTACAAAATCGAGTCAAATTTACAAAAAGCCTGGCAGTATGAGCCGACGTTTCAACAAGACGTTGCATCCTCTGTGGCCTCCATACATGCACCGATTGGGAAGCCACTGTATTCTCCCCTGAAGCAGGCTGGCTTACAGGTGTAACTGGTCCTTCATATCCTGGATACAGACAGTAGGGCGGAGTTGACGTTCGAATACGTCTCACACATGTTCTCTTGGGAACAGATCTGGTCGTCTTGTTGGTCACGGGAGTACCTCAACATCACGCAGACAGTTCATTGAGACACGTGCTATGTGCAGCCTGTCGAAAAATTCCTGCCCCCCCCCCCCCCCCACACACACACACACACTCATACCGTCACATGAAAGGCTACATATGAAGACGCAGGTTGTCTGTGGCGCATTTCCGTACCATCAAGACTGCCCTCAGTCAGTACCAGCCGCGACCTGAATCGCTTCATGACGAGAGCAGTAACACTGCTGTGTCTCTCCAAAACATTGGAAGAATGAGACCTCTCCCCAGATCGTCGTCATATTCGACGACCATACTCGTCATTCTACATGCAGCTGTGATTCATTGCTGAACACAGTGCACGCCGCTGTCCAGCGGCTGCGGCACCTCTCCTAACGCAGGGTTTATTTTGTGGTGTTACTGTCACGTGTGAACGCCCCACAAATCTGGTTGTTGCACGATTCCATCAGCCGCCCAAAAGGAGTCCCACAATAGCGCACCTTTCAAACTCTGGCAGGCGCTGATAATGCTGTCTCACACGAGCAGCTCCGTGTCTTTCACAGTGATCACTCAACATCAGACGCTGGTCACGCCCCTTATACACACAGCTGCAGTCTGGTGGCCGTTCTACCTGCCACAGAGAATTTCAGCTCTAATCAATTACATACCCGCCGATGGTGTGTAAGTGTACGAAGTCACATTGAGATCCGACAATGGGGTTTCTGGATACTTGCCACGTGTCACAACGAGTCTTTGAGTTAAATGACGTTGCCGACATTCGAATGAACCGCAGAGCGCCTTCTCTCTGTTTATGGCGGTGCGACTGGACGCGTGGGAGCTCCCAGCGGCAGACAGCAGGTACAGTTAGGCAGGCTAGGCCAGGCCGCCAAGGGCGGCTATTGACAGCAGAGGCGCTCTGTTCCGCCAAGCAGTCAGTCACGCAGGCCGGCGTCGCACGGAGCTATCGCCTCCCTTCACACCCGGCAAAACGAGCACCTCGCTTCGGTCGAGCTCCCCTTTTGAAGATGAGTTCGTATTGTCCTGCTTATCGCCGTAAAGCCGGAAGCGACCAACGATTTCTTCGCCTCGTTGATTGTAATATTGTGCCGCTATCCCTTAAGCTGTTCGCTTTGTGTGTAAAGTGGACGAAGGGCGTGAACTACAGCGATAATAATTGCGGAAGCAGATACGACGAAAAGTTACTGACACTGGTCTCTATCATCATCATCATCATCATCATCCATATTTCATCTGCAGTTGCGTAGACGTTTCTCTCCCATAATTTTCTACGATCTACGACTGCAGCCTAAGGTATACAATTATATCCGATGCGTTTTTTTAGCGTAGTCTGCCCACTCTCAACTAGATCATCGCATACATTGTTTCTTATCATGAGCAACCGAGCAAGGAATTTCCTTATTGTCTCGTCAGTTCGTCTTGCCCAACACCAGACTCTTCGCAATAAGTTTGATAACATTCTCTATGAGTCTATCACATTTTCAACAAAATTTCTTTTAGTATCTGTGTTTTCGTCCTGTTCCTCTTATTTACTTAGAAAATACTTCTGTTCGTTATGCACTGGATGACTAACAAAAGTTACGTCATTGACACACTGAAGTCTCATGTTCCATTGGCAATGGTTAGAATTGTCAGTACGAGGTGCCTACAACCATTAGTTTTGAGGTATATTCTGGATTTCCTTTATTACGTAGTGTTAACTTCGTCAGTGCGCCTCTTTGTTACTGCACATAATGACACGAGTGATGCAGAGGAAAGTAGATTAGGAAATGAGACAAGTAATAGGCACATTTTGCTATTTGATTATTGCAAGTAAGGAGTATAGGTGGAGACACTAAAACTCTCCACCTTGCGATTGCAGTGCCCAAGAAGAAAGCATATAGCGTCTTCTCAGACAAACTGCCCTCTGATACCAGTTGGCTCAACCGAGCGAGGTGGCGCAGTGGTTAGCACACTGGACTCGCGTTCGGGAGGACGACGGTTCAATCCCGCGTCCTGCCATTCTGAATTAGGTTTTCGGTGATTTCCCTAAATCTCTCCAGGCCAATGCCGGGATTGTTCCTTTGAAAGGGCACGGCCGACTTCCTTCCCCGTCCTTCCCTAATCCGACGAGACCGCTGACCGTGCAGTTTGGTCTCTTCCCCCAAACAACCCAACCAACCAGTTGGCTCCTTACATTAGATGCTGAACTATGATTAAATATATTTGGTTTAATGTTGTACTTGTCAGAATTATTGAATTACTAATTTTAAGAATTTAAACACAAAGTTTCCATGTTTAAACATAGAAGCTATGTGTTTACCAACCAGTTGGCTCCTTACATTAGATGCTGAACTATGATTAAATGTATTTGGCTTAATGTTGTACTTGTCAGAATTATTGAATTACTAATTTTCAGAATTTAAACACATAGCTTCTATGTTTAAACATAGAAGCTTTGTGTTTAAATCCTTAAGTGTATAATTGCCAACCATATGAGCTTTCTCATGTTTCCTTACTTAATAATTTATAAATAAATAAATAAACCTAGTAAATCTGCAGATATCTAAATGTTAACCCTCTGTCTACAATACCCATGTTTAGACTTTCTACCATTGTCCTCTCACTATAAAGGATACTTTAATTAACTGCTAATAACGCGTGCAATCGTGATGAAACTGAGCGATTATAATGGAGTAAGTGCATTTCTCACCACTAGGAAGAGACGACGAGACACAGTATTATTACTACCAGAAAGTGTGATAATTTGTCCTTTCCCTGTTTAGGAAGTTTTATGCAGCGTCCAGAAGTGATATACAGGGAAGTCTCCACGTATTTCTCTTATGATCTACTTTCACTGTGATCCATATAATTGAACAGATGCGAGGTCAGGGGATTGAGAAGTGGACATGTCACCCAAATTCATTAAAGAAATATGTATCAGTTAGGCTAATACACTCAATCCCCCCTTTAATTATCACAGTTCCTATCATGCAACAGACGATATGGAGGAATTTATGATATGGCCATATTTGTCGTCAGCTTAAGAGCTGCGCTTTCGACATAATTCTGCTTATGATAATGTAATAGCTAATCACTTTTATCTGTCAAAGGGCCCTGATATTAATGATGAGATTCATCTATTAAGTAATACAAAGATTTAGACTTCAGAAAGTGATTTATTATGAGAATTCCTAAAGTATTACATGGCACAAATATTGAATGGAATATGAATAAGAACAACGTAACTTAGGTAGTCAGATTTTGCCTAAATCCGTTTACAAGAATAGGATCAAATTTCAAGTTATAGAGACCTATAAACTTTTTAAGTGAGAGTATGCCTTAACATGTTAACACTGCCTATTACGAACAATATCAATAGGGAACGAGAGCCCTCGATACAGATCACATATGTAAGCCGCGGCTGTGTAAGTGTAAGCTGGAAGGAGTGAAGTTAATTAGACAAGTCCCTACTGCGCCAGTGCAGCAAATTCGTTACCAACAGCAAGACTGGCCTCGCGGCGACAGCACAGAACACAGGGTGATGCTGCAGCTGCTCTCAGTGGCGGTCCGCGCTCGTGGGTTAAGACCTGACTCAAACAGCGCAAGCGCGAAACGACAAACCATATCGACTGTTGTCAGCAATTGGTAACAGACTACCTCCACTCTAGCTGATCAGAAGTGAAGAGCGCTAACGCTCGTTCTGTCTCTCCAGAAGTGAAACAGATCGATCTCTCCGGACGTCCAGAAGCGAACGTCTTGAGCTCCTCACTTCGCCTTCACACCGAAGGATTAGCGTCTTGTCCCCATCTGACAAGGAACTCTTCAACTATGGGAAGACGATGAAACAGCGGACAATCATACTCGTAGATTCTATCACTCCTTTCCTCTCCAAATCATTACAACAAAGTTTCTTCCTATTGCGAGTCCTCTCGCAAAATTTGGAGTGAGATCTTTTGCACATACATCTACATCTACATTTATACTCCGTAAGCCACCCACCGGTGTGTGGCGGAGGGCACTTTACGTGCCACTGTCATTACCTCCCTTTCCTGTTCCAGTCACGTATGGTTCGCGGGAAGAACGACTGCCGGAAAGCCTCCGTGCGCCCTCGAATCTCTCTAATTTTACATTCGTGATCTCCTCGGGAGGTTTAAGTAGAGGGAAGCAATATATTCGATACCTCATCCAGAAACGCACCCTCTCGAAACCTGGACAGCAAGCTACACCGCGATGCAGAGCGCCTCTCTTGCAGAGTCTGCCACTTCAGTTTGCTAAACACCTCCGTAACGCTATCACGCTTAAGAAATAACCCTGTGACGAAACGCGCCGCTCTTCTTTGGATCTTCTCTATCTACTCCGCGCCCGCATCTCGTGGTCGTGCGGTAGCGTTCTCGCTTCCCACGCCCGGGTTCGATTCCCGGCGGGGTCAGGGATTTTCTCTGCCTCGTGATGGCTGGGTGTTGTGTGCTGTCCTTAGGTTAGTTAGGTTTAAGTAGTTCTAAGTTCTAGGGGACTTATGACCACAGCAGTTGAGTCCCATAGTGCTCAGAGCCATTTTGAACCTATCTACTCCGTCAACCCGATATGGTACGGATCCCACACTGATGAGCAATACTCAAGTATAGGTCGAACGAGTGTTTTGTAAGCCACCTCCTTTGTTGATGGACTACATTTTCTGAGGACTCTCCCAATGAATCTCAACCTGGTACCCGCCTTACCAACAATTAATTTTATATGATCATTCCACTTCAAATCGTTCCGCACGCATACTCCCAGATATTTTACAGCAGTAACTGCTACCAGTGTTTGTTCCACTATCATATAATCATACAATAAAGGATCCTTCTTTCATTGTATTCGCAATACATTACATTTTTCTACGTTAAGGGTCAGTTGACACTCCCTGCACCAAGTGCGTATCCGCTGCAGATCTTCCTGCATTTCGCTGCAATTGTCAAATGCTGCAACTTCTCTGTATACTACAGCATCATCTGCGAAAAGCCGCATGGAACTTCCGACACTATCTACTGGGTCATTTATACAGGGTATTACAAAAAGGTATGGCCAAACTTTCAGGAAACATTCCTCACACACAAATAAAGAAAAGATGTTATGTGGGCATGTGTCCGGAAACGCTTAATTTCCACGTTAGAGCTCATTTTAGTTTCGGCCACCTACGCTCAATGGAGCACGTTATCATGATTTCATACGGGGTACTCTACCTGTGCTGCTAGAATATGTGCCTTGACAAGTACGACACAACATGTTGTTCATACACGATGGAGCTCCTGCACATTTCAGTCGAAGTGTTCGTACGCTTCTCAACAACAGATTCGGTGACCGATGGATTGGTAGAGGAGGACCAATTCCATGGCCTGCACGCTCTCCTGACCTCAACCCTCTCGACTTTCATTTATGGGGACATTTGAAAGCTCTTGTCTACGCAACCCCGGTACCAAACGTAGAGACTCTTCGTGCTCGTATTGTGGACGGCTGTGATACAATACGCCATTCTCCAGGGCTGCATCAGCGCATCAGGGATTCCATGCGACGGAGGGTGGATTCATGTATCCTCGCTAACGGAGGACATTTCGAACATTTCCTGTAACAAAGTGTTTGAAGTCACGCTAGTACGTTCTGTTGCTGTGTGTTTCCATTCCGTGATTAATGTGATTTGAAGGGAAGTAATAAAATAAGCTCTAACATGGAAAGTATGCGTTTCCGGACACATGTCCACATACCTTTTTGTAACACCCAGTATATTGTGAAAATCTATGGTCCCATAACACTCCCCTGTGGCACGCCAGAGGTTACTTTAACGTCTGTAGACGTCTCTCCATTGAGAACAACAAGCTGTGTTCTGTTTGCTAAAAACTCTTCAATCCAGCCACACAGCTGGTCTGATATTCCGTAGGCTCTTACTTTGTTTATCAGGCGACAGTGCGGAACTGTATCGAACGCCTTCCGGAAGTCAAGGTAAATAGCATATACCTGGGAGCCTGTATCTAATATTTTCTGGGTCTCATGAACAAATAAAGCGAGTTGGTTCTCACACGATCGCTGTTTCCACAATCCATGTTGATTCCTACAGAGCAGATTCTGAATTTCCAGAAATGATATGATACGCGAGCAAAAAACATGTTCTAAAGTTCTACAACAGATCGACGTCAGAGATATAGGTCTATAGTTTTGCGTATCTGCTCGACGACCCTTCTTGAAGACTGGAACTACCTGTGCTCTTTTCCAATCATTTGGAACCTTCCTTTCCTCTAGAGACTTGCGGTAGACGGCTGTTAGAAGGGGGCAAGTTCTTTCGCGTATTCTGTGTAGAATCGAATTGGTATCCCGTCAGGTCCAGTGGACTTTCCTCTGTTGAGTGATTCCAGTTGCTTTTCTATTCCTTGGACACTTATTTCGGTGTCAGCCATTTTTTCGTTTGTGCGAGGACTTAGAGAAGGAACTACAGTGCGGTCTTCCTCTGTGAAAGAGGTTTGGAAAAGGTGTTTAGTATTTCAGTTTTACGCGTGTCATCCTCTGTTTCAGTGCCATCATTATCCCGGAGTGTCTGGATATGCTGTTTCGAGCCACTTACTGATTTAACGTAAGACCAGAACTTCCTAGGATTTACTGTCAAGTCGGTACATAGAATTTTACTTTCGAATTCACTCAACGCTTCACGCGTAGCCCTCCTTACGCTAACTTTGTCATCGTTTAGCTTTCGCAGTAGTTTCCTAACTTTGTTGTTGAAATACGGTGGGTTTTTCCCGTCCCTCAGAGTTTTACTCGGCACGTACCTGTCTAAAACGCATTTTAGGATTGCCTTGAACTTTTTCCATAAACACTCAACATTGTCAGTGTCGGAACAGAAATTTTCGTTTTGATCTGTTAGGTAGTCTGAAATTGCATTCTATTACTCTTGCTAAACAGATAAACCTTCCTCCGTTTTTTTATATTCCTATTTACTTCCATATTCAGGGATGCTGCAACGGTCTTATGATCACTCATTCCCTGTTCTGCGCTTACAGAGTCGAAAAGTTCGAGTCTGTATGTTATCAGTAGGTCCAAGATGTTATCTCCACGAGTCGGTTCTCTGTTTAATTGCTCGAGGTAATTTTCGGATAGTGCACTCAGTATAATGTCACTCGATGCTCTGTCCCTACAACCCGTCATAAACATCTGAGTATCCCAGTCTATATCTGGTAAATTGAAATCTCCACCTAAGTCTATAACACGCTGAGGAAATTTATGTGAAATGTATTCCAGATTTTCTCTCAGTTGTTCTGCCACTAATGCTGCTGAGTCGAGAGGTCGGTAAAAGGAGCCAATTATTAACCTAGCCCGGTTGTTGAGTGTGACCTCCACCCGTAATAATTCACGGGAACTATCGACTTCTACTTCACTACAGGATAAACTACAACTAACAACGACAAACACGCCACCTCCGGTTGCATGCAATCTATCCTTTCTAAACACGGTCTGTGCCTTTGTAAAAATTTCAGCAGAATTTATCTCTGGCTTCAGCCAGCTTTCCGTACCTATAACGATTTCAGATTCGGTGCCTTCTATCCGCGCTTGAAGTTCCGGTACTTTACCAATGCAGCTTCGACAGTTTACAATTACAATACCGATTGCTGCTTAGTCCCCGCATGTCCTGACTGTACCCCACACCCTTTGAGGCTGTTGCCCTTTCTGTACTTGCCCGAGGCCATCTAACCTAAAAAACCGCCCAGTCCACGCCACACAACCCCTGCTACCCGTGTAGCAGCCTGCTGCGTGTAGTGGACTCCTGACCTGTCCAGCGGAACCCGAAACCCCAACACCCTACGGCGCAAGTCGAGGAATATGCAGCTCACACGGTCGCAGAACCGTCTCAGCCTCTGATTCATACCCTCCACTCGGCTCTGTACCAAAGGTCCACAGTCAGTCCTGTCGACGAAGCTGCAGATGGTGAGTTCTGCTTTCATCGCGCTAGCGAGACTGACAGTCTTCACCAAATGAGATAGCCGCCGGAAGCCAGAGAGGATTTCCTCCGATCCATAGCGACAAATATCACTGGTGCCGACATGAGCGACCACCTGCAGATGGCATCCGGAAGGACCCTTTCCACATCTGGAATGACTCCCGCCGGTATGCACACGGAGTGCACATTGGTTTTCTTCCCCTCTCTTGCTGCCATATCCCTAAGGGGCCCCATTACGCGCCTGACGTTGGAGCTCCCAACTACCAGTAAGCCCACCCTCTGCGACCGCCCGGATCTTGCAGACTGAGGGGCAACCTCTGGAACAGGACAAGCAGCCACGTCCAGCCGAAGATCAGTATCAGCCAGAGACAGAGCGTGAAACCGTTTCGTTAGACAAACTGGAGAGACCTTCCGTTCAGCCCTCCGGAATATATTTCGCCCCCTGCCACATCTCGAGATGACCTCCCACTCTACCACGGGTGAGCGGTCAGCCTCAATGGGGGCAGTATCCCGGGCAGCCACAGCCATAGTCCGATCGGGGGATGCGTGGGACGAGCTGGCTGTCCCCGACAAACTCCAATCCGGAACCCCACAGTGATGACCATTGGCAACAGCCTCAAGCTGTGTGACCGAAGTCAACACTGCCTGAAGCTGAAAGCGAAGGGATGCCAACTCAGCCCGCATCCGAACACAGCAGTTGCAGTCCCTATCCATTCTAAAAACTGTTGTGCAAAGAACATCTACAGAGAGCACAAACAATTCGACACAAAATTTAAACGGTTATTAAAATACAAGATTGCCTAGTAAATGCAGTAATGCTGCTACTTGCGCACTGCTGCTCGGCGGTGGAAGGAGACTACGCGATTTTACGCTATTCAGATACCAGTCAGATGGCATTTTTCGATCTCTGCACAGGGGAGCATAGGACTGAAACTGCTCAAATGGTTCAAACTGCTCTGAGCACTATGGGACTTAGCATCTGAGGTCATCAGTCCCCTAAACTTAGAACTACTAAAACCTAACTAACCCAAGGACATCACATACATCCATGCCCGAGGGAGGCTTCGAACCTGCGATCATAGCGGTTGCGCGGTTCCAGACTGAAGCGCCTAGAACTGTTCGGCCACAGCGGTCGGCTACTGAAACTGCCTCTGCCCATTGAATGGCAGTATTGTACGTGGGTGGGCACCGTGCTATCGAATCCAGTTGACATAGCCATTATAATTCTCTTAACGGACGCTGACAATGCAGCCACCTTACGTCGTCTGGTAGGCGAATGGCAGGCCCCAGTGCACTGAAACGATTTGCGAGGCGCTAGCCCGGTCGCTGCCCACATGACCTTGGTGTTTAGCGCGCTCCGCCATAAATCATCATCATGAGCTGCCCACATCCAAGACACCCTTCTCGCCTCCCTACAATAAGCGAAAACACCTGGTATCCCCAGTGGTGCGACGAGCGGGACATACTCTGCTCTTGTCACTCAGGTAGCTGAGCCGCGTCACATTGTCCCATGACTAATAAAGGACGCCAGCCACATCACCCAGTTTCTATCTAAAAAAATATCAAAGCCCTTATTCCAGATTTCATTCCTCCAGTGACCTTAATTGGGCATCATCACTCAGGAACTTAACAAGGAAAAGTTTGATCAAGGGAAACAAAATGGAAAGGGACAAGCCAATACAGTTTGGCATGTTTCACAACATCCAATAATATGCACGCTTTTTGAGATGTGATGTCATTTTCAGGGCAAAACAAAATGTTTTCAGAAGCGGGCATACTTGTGACACACAATTCACAACTTTTGTTTCTGTCTCGTCCAGTTCCGGATAGACGTTACTTTGGAGGAGGCTGTTTTTACCACATGAGACTAGAAACACACAAAATACTGATGCAGAACGTTAGCTAATTTTTCTTAATTTTTTTGTTTATTGAGCTAATTTTATCTTGTATACATACCGGTGTGGTAACAAATGGCTCAAAAGTGCTCTCTGCAGTGATCTGTTTAGGGCAAGGAGACTATATAATACATTCAACGAATAAATCGTTAAACAGTAGCAGAGAGAAAGGAAGAATGTGGATGTCTAATATCCACTTTGAGGAGAAATTGAAAGGGTGCAGTACCGCCCGACATTGAAAATAGGTACAACATACTTCATTATTTTTGTCAGAACAACACATTTTTTCTAATAATAACTCAATTACATTTAATACAGTGAAGCCGGATACCAGTGTGGGAAAGAATGACAATTTATTTATTTAATTGATCACATTTGCACTCCCACAAAATAAATCCCTACATCCAGTTTGGTGAGATCTGTGAAATGAATGAATGTATGGTCGTCTTCTAACCGCAGATAGTGAAGGTGAATATATGATCATCTTTGAGACGATCCTTTGGCCACCTTTGGTGGGACCAAAGAGATGAAATTTACCTCAGCTCTGAGCGCCTGAAATGTGGCTGACCAATACGGTAGCAAGGTGCGCCCCCACTTCGACAGAGGTGCGAGAGGACCTGAAGAACGGCCATGTTTCAGCACTCTGCCGCTGGATCATGGGCTGTTAAGACCTGTCTTAGGAGTGCTTCGTAAAGACAAAAGAGTGGAGACATGGTATGCATGTGGAATATTTAAGAGTAGTTTGAAATAATAATTTCTCTATTTCAGGAACTTTTGTGGGGAGAATTAAATGTCAGGCAGGTAATATTAACGGGATCGTAGTAATCTTCAGAAGAGACCAACGGTCACAATGAAACCACGTGTAGCAATAAGTTGAAATATTTCCGTGTGCTTAAGTTAAGCTGAATTACTAGCGTGTGTACTATAAGTTGAAATATTTAAGAAATAGCGTGTGCAGGACTTGATATTAGAGGCAAGTATTTCCACATGGTGAGTACTGTGTTAGTCTCAATCTGTGTATGAGACAAAGGATAAGGAGAAGTACTCGTCCATGGTATCAGTTGGGGACTCGTGTGTGTGATGAATATGTTCTTAATATTACTTTGCGAGATATGTTTCCGTGTGACGCGTGATTCAAACTATAATACTCTGAGAGAGAAACAAGGTGAGTCAGCCGTCTATCCAGCAACGCCACTTGGCTTGCATTGCACAGGAAGACGTGCATATATCTCCAGAGTTCATAGTAAGAAAGTAGAATTACGAAGTGGGGCAGTGTCGTGTGAAACTGGGATAAATATTAATTGAAGTGGGAAAGCTGAAAGTGATAATGTTGTGACTATTCCCTGTGTTCTATTTCATGTTGTAGTGTGGTGTATGTCACGTAATTTAAGTATGTGTGGTTTGCATGGGAGAGTAGCAAGGTAGTTTCAGAGGTAGTGGGTTATGCGTGTTCCTTTTGTACTGCTCGGTTTGGAGGAAAGTTTCGTGATGATGATTGTGAGAGTCGAAGTGTGAGAAATAATACAAGATCCAACATCCTATCCAGAAAGTGCACTGTAGCGTTAAATAATTACGAGACCATAAGATAGAGATTCACCAATGTAAAGCCATGCCCACTGGGCGGAATTTCTCGTGTGTTATTGTTGTAGGTTATAGAATTTGTGTGTTTAGGTTATAGAATTTATCGGAATAAATAAGATAGTGAAAAGAAAAAGATTGGTGGCCTTTTCCTTCGAATTGTATGTTGTCATGATATCCAGAATTTATGTGTGCGCCACTCATATTCAGTGCGATGGTCACGTGTTGATAAAAGCCGTTAAATAAAAAAGAAAGAAAATGTGGTATTGCCAGTGCGTAGTGAACAGTCAGAGTTCTGTAAATTACTGATAGTCAGATGTGCGTTTCCGTTGCGTATTATTCATACAGGAGGATAATTTGTAACTTAATTGTGAGTACGAGAGTTCATGTTACTCGATAAATAAGAATGAATCCACTCGCTTGGCAGACCACTCATCTTGCAGGCCTGACCGCTTGATGCCACAGTATGAGCAAGGCATGTGGGTGCCTCTAAAAATAATCTTTCCGATATTCGATATTAATGAGATAATAGAGTGGAAGACCGCTTAAACTGAAAAGTAATAGCAAATGAATAAAAAAGATTTGAGATTAGTGCATGTTATTTATGTGATGTTTTCGGAAGTGAGCATACTTGTGACACACAATTCATAACTTATGTTTCTTTCTCGTCCAGTTCCGGATAGACGTTACTTTGGAGAAGGCTGTTTTTGCCATATGAGACAAGAAACACACAAAATACTGAAGCAGAACGTTAGGGCTAGTTTTTCTTAATTTTTTGTTTATTGAGCTAATTTTATCTTCTATACATACGGGTGTGGTAACAAATGGCTTAAAAGTGCTCTTTGTAGAGATCTGGTTAGGGCAAGTAGACTATATAATACATTCAATGAATAAATTCTTAAACAGTAGCAAAGAGAAAGGAAGAAGTTGGATTTCTAATATCCACTTTGAGGAGAACTTATCTTTCCGATATTCGTTATTAATGACATCATAGAGTGGGAGATCACTTAAACTGAAAATGAATAGCAAATGATATAATATATTTGAGATTAGTGCATGTTATTTATGTCAGAACTGCTCGTTCGAGACACAGGAGCCGTTCAGAATTCAATGCTACCTGTCTGTGGAACGTCTGAGGTAACTGTAAGCTCGAATCCAATTAAGTTGCACTGATCTATGGTTGGTGGATGATTCGTCGTAACCACTTCAATCAATTCACAGTACAATACACTAATTTAGGCAAGAACCAATATTCCAGGAAGTTCCAGATGAGAAGTGTATTAATTTTTATAGCACGTTCTGTCTTCCTGTTCAAAAAATTTCACAGAGATCCTCCCAAATTTTCTCAGCTGGGAACCTCTTCCCATGTACACTTATTAGACCAACGTATCATATCAACTACAACGTAAAGAGTTCGAACCCGTTGATTCAGCAATTTTTCTTTGATCCAAACATGATATCATAGTAGAAATCCCTATCAAAAATTAGCACTTAGGACCCCTGCCTCTTCCAAAAACTCCAGCTCACGGGAATCCGAATACTGGAAAAACACGAGGATCACAAGCAGATCGTCCTACGAATTCGGGAGAGGAAAGGAATGTGCCAAAAAAGTTATTTTCAGCCAGAAAAGATATATCTAAGATTGGGAGTTTCTAGTTCTACATCTTCATTATTTATTTATTTATTGTATCAGGTTACCTTCCATTCGGAAAGTTGATGCACTTAACGACTATTATGTGACTTACAAATTATAGAGTGCACAATCAGTCGTCCTTTTTTAGATTTTATTACGCAAATCCAGATTTCGGCTAGTAGCTAGCCATTCTCAATGCACTGAGAGTGGCTAGCTACTAGTCGAAATCTGGATTTGCGTAGTAAAATCTAAAACAGGACGACTGATTGCTGCACTCTTTAATTTAGAAGTTATTTATTTTATCTGATCTCATACGGCCATCAGTCTCTATTACATCGGACAATGCTTTCACACATACAATACATTTTTTACATCCTAGTTACCAAAGAGACAACTATTTTAATATCACAAGCAGTGTTAAAATGATCTGAGAATCTATAGAGACAGTGTGAGTACATAATACTGATTATGAACTAATAAAGTAAATACTGGCAGTGTTTCTACTACTCTACTACTCTTCTGTCATCCAAGGATATCTATTAGCCCTCGTCTTTTTACCTACTTGCTCCTCTGCTGCCTTTACTATTTCATCTCTCAAAGCTACCATTTGGTGTATAATTTATAATTGCAAATTGAATGTAATAGATGTTACAAAGCTTTTAACCCCTATATTTATTTTTAAATACCGGGTATACTGTTTAATAAAGAAAATATTTATTACAGGATATCTTGCATAACCCCCAGACAGACTTTACTGCACCCAAATCCTGCGCTAGAGCGATATTGTCCTTCATTCCCACACATGGCCTAGATAATGCGCCTGGCGCCACATTGCGTTCTACATATGCATTTACATGAATGTCCTGCAGTTCACATTCTAGTGTTTGACAGAGGGTTCATTGAACTACACTCCAGCTGTTTCTCTATCATCCCAATCTCACACAGCACATAGAAAAACTGAGAACATAAATCTTTCCTTGTGACCTCTGAGTTCTCTTGTTTTATGACGATGATTTTTCTGTCTGTGTAGGTGGGCATCAACACAATATTTTCGCATTTGGAGGGAATAGTTGGTGAATGAAACATTTTGGAAAGATCTAGGTGCAATGAAAAAGCCTTTGTTTTAATGACTGCCACGCGAACTCTTACCCATCAAATCCCATTTTGCAAACATGAGCTGTTCTTCTATGAACTTTCTTGACATCTTCCGTCAGTCCCATACTGTGCACCAGTACTCCAGGAGGGGACACAAGTGTAGTGCATGCAGTCTCTCTAGTAGATGTACTGCATCTTCGAAATGTTCTGCCAGTTAAATACTATCATTAGTTCACATTCCTCGCAATATTTTCTGTGTAATCATTCCAGTTTAAGTTGTTAGTAATTGTAATCCCTAGGTGTTTAGTTGAACTGACAATATTTAGACTTGTGTGGTTTCTTGTGTAGTCGAAATTTAACGAATTCATTTTAGTACCAATGTGGGTAACCTCACCCCTGTTTCCCCGATATATATTTAATTTCAAAATTGGACTGCTGTATTTATTAATCTACTGTGCATCACTTGCATTTAGTAATAAGAGTCGCAGCCCACTGATCTCTAAAAATAATAGCCTTATTCCCCCAAAGAAAATGAAGAATCTTTTGAACACTCAGGTTATAGAAAGTGCCTCTTTTTCTAAATAACTTTAGCTTTTTTGCATTAATTTAATGTTCTGCTTTCTAATGCTGTTGTTAGGCGCTTATCATTCTCTATCAGCTGGAATAATTGAGACTGAATTCCCTATGCCCTGCTGTCAGTTTCCGTACAAAAAGTTTCTTCAGATCAGTGTGATTCAGAAACCTACTTTAAATGAGTATCCAAAAAGTCTCTTGACATTTTGTGTCCGAACATAAAAATTATTCTTACTTAGCAATTCGTTCAGTTCATGATTATTAGTTGATTGGTCTGAGACTAACTTTTTATAAGAGTAACACAGTCCCAGAAAAAGCTTTCAGTCCTTTTTTACTTTTCTAAGGATGGAAGTCCTTAATGGTCTTTATTACTTTTCGATTGTTTTAAATAAAAAAATATGGCTGTGTCCTCTTGGCAGAACTGAGTCATACAAGAGTGGAACATGAAGAAGCACATGTGCCGGGGTCGGCGGAAAACCCAGACACATGCTGTACCTCTTGATATGCCACACCTTTATGTCTTTGTCCTGCCATGAGGACACAGCCATATTTAATAATTTTATGCTCTCTTTCTATTACGACTGTGTTTAAGTGGTACGGAAAGAAATGTGCTTTTTATCGGACAGTATGACTTCATAACTTGCACTCTGTAGCTTTGAAGATTGCAATTTGATCCTGTTGAAACTAGTAATCCAAGGCAATTTAAAAAAAAAAGTAATATTGAAAGCTTTCTTTACTTTGAATCAACCGATCGCTCTCTGGCCAACGTCAGGTGATTATAGCTACTACTACATTGTAAATTATTTGATTGGCCATTAATCAGCAGACCGAGCAGTTTGTGAATTCCCTCTTATTGATTTCTATATTCCAAATGAAACAAATAGAAACAGCATGTTGATTTAATAATTTCACGCATGGGCATTTGTTACATAGATAGGGATACAGTTGAGAAGTTTATTTGTATGGGAACAAAAATTTTGTGGTTATAGCATTGTATTTTCTTTGTGACTCTCGTACGGCGCTAAGAAACAGAATGTACGCACGGAATAAATGCTGAAGCTATCGCCCTATGTACTTCTTGTGTATACCATCAAGTCGAATTTGTTAGAGTTCAACGCTACAACAATTAACACCTTTCTGTCATAACATGAGCTAGTGGATGTTACATACGTATAGGATGTTCTTAAAAAATGCCGTCAAACGGACAGATTTGTCAAGTTCAAACTAAATAATTAGAGCAAGACGTTATGTTACCATTACACGTTTTGGTGATGATTCGTCAAAAACAGGAAGTAATAGAAAAGCGAAACTGATAATCTCCTTAGTGTGACTTTTCATGAAAATATTGGTCCGACTGACATAGCGCGGCAGTTGGGATGTTAATATCGCAAAGGCGTGAAATAATCTAACATATCGAACCCGCCAGAAGCTAGCTGTCTATTAATCTGTGTTAACATATGGCGCTCTCGCAATATTGTTAGCGGATATTCGTTTGGCAGCGCAGTTGTCAGAGAGCTGATAAAACGACGGCTGCGGCACGCTTTATCACCTGCCGACTGGAGACCGTGGGTTGTTAGGCGGGGCCGTTTCTGGGGCGCACCGATAGCTCCCTCACACACCTGTCATCACTGGTCCATTGAAAATTATACGTCTTATTTGATCTTCTCGTCTTTTGGTTCCTATTACAAGAGCCATGGTCTCGTATTATTTAATATCACCTCTGCGGGAAATGTTTAGGTTTTTGTCCTTATCTATTTTCTGAACTATCATATTACATCGTCACTGAATATCAGGGTTAAGGCCAGCCTGATTTAATAGGCAGTACTGTGTTGCAAACGAGAGTGCTGTCACGATTCTTCGTAGTCAGATAGTTACGTGAACTACAACAGTAAGCACGACCGAACAACTTTTGAATTATATTTCAACTGAGAATGGATTCGAAACTAGAACGTACAGACCAATCCTTAATGGGCGTCCAACAAAAAAAGTTTCGGCCGTCGGAGTAACTCTGCTGCTGTCACGTGTACCTCCATTTGTAGTAAGTCTTGCGGGTCAGCGGGTGGTAATTATAAAGTAAATGGCTGGACGTCAATCACGATAGTCCCTTACGACCGTAAACAAAGTTCCAACGCTTTAAGCTAAATTAAAACGATGTAAATGACACAATAACAGTAATTTACAACCAAATGACTTAACAATAACGAGGACGTGATCATCTTAAGCCACATGTGGTAAAAGTTTACAACTTACACCACAGCTTAAGGTTATTGCTTGATCATCAGAGGATGAAGAAAGTGGTTTTGTGATAGATTAACGCTTTTTGTATCGATATAACCACTGTATTTTATGTTCGCATGACGATGCAATAATACTAAGACACAAATTGAAGCCTTATCTATGCTTTCGTCCCATTCCAAAATTAGTGTTTCAGAATTCTGCCTTTCGTTTAGAAAACACAGCGTTGCTAGTGCCATTTAAAAGTTGTGTCTTGTATTGGTGGGATGTTAGTCAGTAGTACGAACTCAAAAATGCCTCATAACCAGCTGGTCATTTAATTTAATTCTAAAGCAGTGTTAATACTGAACATATGCGTGGTAGTTGGATACATCAAATGTTACTGGCGGTTTAGGTGTTGACTAAGAATGCTAGTATCGAACAACGTACAACCCTGAGAAATCATCAATCGACAGAATACTTGATTTGAACCAGGCAATGTCAAATTAACTCATATAACTGTGAAATCCCCCCCATGAACCATGGACCTTGCCGTTGGTGGGGAGGCTTGCGTGTCTCAGCTATACATATGGCCGTACCGTAGGTGCAACCACGACGGAGGGGTATCTGTTGAGAGGCCAGACAAACGTTTGGCTCCTGAAGAGGGGCAGCAGCCTTTTCACTAGTTGCAGGGGCAACAGTCTGGATGATTGACTGACCTGGCCTTGTAAGACAAACCAAAACAGCCCATTCGGATCTCCGGGCGTGGACTACTCAAGAGGACGTCACTATCAGGAGAAAGAAAGCTGGAGTTCTACGGATCGGAGCGTGCACTGTTAGATCCCTTAACGGGGCAGGTAGGTTAGAAAATATAAAAAGGGAAATGGATAGGTTAAAGTTAGATATAGTGGGAATTAGCGAAGTTCGGTGGCAGGAGGAACAAGACTTTCGGTCAGGCGAA
Organism: Schistocerca nitens; assembly: GCF_023898315.1. Taxonomy (NCBI): domain Eukaryota; kingdom Metazoa; phylum Arthropoda; class Insecta; order Orthoptera; family Acrididae; genus Schistocerca; species Schistocerca nitens. The sequence continues at coordinate 534,692,035 of NC_064614.1, read as the reverse complement.
TAGAGTGTTATAAATACAAAATCAAACAGGGGTAACGCACGAGTAGGTTTAATAATGAATAAAAAATAGGAGTGCGGGTAAGCTACTACAAACAGCGTACTCAACGCATTATTGTGGCCAAGGTAGACACGAAGTCCACGTGTACTACGGTAGTACAAGTTTATATGCCAACTAGCTTTGCAGATGATGAAGAAATTGATGAAATGTGTGATGAGATAAAAGAAATTATTCAGGTAGTGAAAGGAGACGAAAATTTAATTGTCATGCGTGAATGGAATTCGATAGTAGGAAAAGGGAGAGAAGGAAACATGTAGGTGGATATGGATTGGGGCTAAGAAATGAAAGAGGAAGCTGCCTGGTAGAATTTTGCACAGGGCATAACTTAATCATAGCTAACACTTGGTTCAAGAATCATAAAAGAAGGTTGTATACATGTAAGAATCCTGGAGATACTAGAAGGTATCAGATAGATTATATCATGGTAAGACAGAGATTTAGGAATCAGGTTTTAAATTGTAATACATTTCCAGAGGCAGATGTGGACTCTGACCACAATCTATTGGTTATGAACTGTAGATTAAAACTGAAGAAACTGCAAAAAGGTAGGAATTTAAGGAGATGGGACCTGGATAAACTGACTAATCCAGAGGTTGTACAGAGTTTCAGGAAGAACATAAGGCAACAGTTGACAGGAATGGGGAAAAGAAAGACAGTAGAAGAAGAATGGGTACCTTTGAGGGATGAAATAGTGAAGGCAGCAGAGGATCAAGTAGGTAAAAAATCGAGGGCTAGTAGAAATCCTTGGGTAACAGAAGAAATATTGAATTTAATTGATGAAAGGAGAAAATAAAAAAAACAATAAACGAAGCAGGCAAAAAGGAATACAAACGTCTCAAAAATGAGGTCGACAGGAAGTGCCAAATGGCTAAGCAGGGATGGCTAGAGGACAAATGTAAGGATGTAGAGGCGACTATCGCTAGGGGTAAGATAGATACTGCCTACAGGAAAATTAAAGAAACTTTTGGAGAAAAGAGAACCACTTGTATGAATATCAAGAGCTCAGATGGAAACCCAGTTCTAAGCAAAGAAGGGAAAGCAGAAAGGTGGAAGAAGTATATAGAGGGTCTATACAAGGGCGATGTTCTTGAGGACAATGTTATGGAAATGGAAGAGGCTGTAGATGAAGATGAAATGGGAGATATGATACTGCGTGAAGAGTTTGACACAGCACTGAAAGATCTGAGTCGAAACAAGGCTCCGGGAGTAGACTACATCCCCTCCGACTTCAAGAAGAATGTAATAATTCCGATCCCAAAGGAAGCATGTGTTAACAGGTGTGAACATTACCAAACTATCAGTTTAATAAGACGCAGTTGCAAAACACTAGCATGAATTCTTTACCGACGATTGAAGAAACTGGTAGAAGCCGACCTCAGGGAAGATCAGTTTGGATTCCGTAGAAACGTTGGAACACGCGAGGCTATACTGACCCTACGACTTAAGAAAATAGATTAAGTAAAGTTAAACCTGCGTTTCTGGCATTTGTAGACTTAGAGAGAGTTTTTTACAACGTTGACTGGAATACCCTCTTTCAAATTCTGAAGGTGGCAGGGGTAAGATACAGGGAGCGAAAGGCTATTTACAATTTGTACAGAAAGCAGATTGCAATTATAAGAGTCGATGGGCATGAAAGGGAAGCAGTGGTTGAGAAGGGAGTGAGACAGGTTTGTAGTCTATCCCCAATGTTATTCAATCTGTATATTGGGCAAGCAGTATAGGAATCAAAAGAAAAATATGGAGCAGGAATTAAAATCCTAGAAGAAGAAATAAAAACTTTGAGGTTCGCGGATGACATTGTAATTCTGTCAGAGACAGTAAAGGATCTGGAAGAGGAGCTGAACAGAATGGACAATGTCTTGAAAGAAGAATATAAGATGAACATCAACAAAAGCAAAACGAGGATAATGGAATGTAGTCGAATTAAGTCGGGTGACGCTGAGGGAATTAGATTAGGAAATGAGACACTTAAAGTAGTAAATGAGTGTTGCTATTTGGGAAGCAAAATAACTGATGATTGTCGAAGCAGAGAGGATATAAAATGTAGATTGGCAATGGCAAGGAAATCGTTTGTGGACCATCGCCTGTACTGGATTTAACAACAACTACAGCCCAGAAGAAGGTTTAAGCATCACTTCACTTATCACAGATATATAAGAAATTGTTTCCTCTCGAGAGCAAAAAGAAACTCGTAGAGTCACTAAAAATCCCCATTCTTAATTATGGTGAGCCTATTATCCAAGGAATTTCTCATGAGAGCTCACTTTAGCTGGAACTGGCAATGAATACTTGTGTCTAATACATCAGGGATGTACGCTATTTCGATCATATTATTCCCGCCTAAGATCAGCTATAATGGCTCCGTGTCGATAGGCGTAGAGATTATCATGGCCCATGTTTGCTGCATCGTCTTCTCAATCCCTGCACTCCTTCTTTTTTGTCTTCAACCTTTACGGTACTGTCGTATCAACACAGCAGAAATGCTCGTTCTCAACAAAGTAAAATCCTCTCTGTATCACTACACAACACTGCCATGTTCTCTAAGCCATTTTCTGTACCAGGAACCCGATTTTGGAACAATTTTCCTCAAAATATTAGAGAAATTAAAATCCTTTGAAACTTCAAAAGACAGCTAATGGCCCACTTTCTGTCACAATAGCTATCTCTTCTTGCCGCTTACTCTTATCAACCCTCCCTTCCTCACCACTTTTCTCTCCCCTTGTGTATAGACCTCTCTATCGAAATTCTCATCGTTCCCAGCAGCCACAGCCACTTTCATTTCAATCCTCTCCTGTTACATTATTAATTTTAATACTGTAGCAGAAAAATCTTCAAAAATTCTAAACTAATTAGTATCATTCTTAATGCCTTCACTGTATTATTATTATTATTAGTGTTACTATTATTATTGAAAATTATTATGTTTGTTAATAATGAAAATTATTATAAATGAGTATGTTATGTAATAACTAATATCATTCTTATTTAATCCATCATTTTATCATAATTATTAGCGTTACTATTACTATTATTATTATTGCTAATTATTATTACTATTAATATTGTAAAGTATTGTAACTGTGAATGCTATGTATAATTTTTTGTACCTATTTTCCGTGGTCAGATGTAAGAGAGGGTGCTAAGCCTCTAATCTGGTCAGTGTAAATATGCAATGTAGAAAAAAATTAACGAAACTAATAAAAGTTGTTCTTTTCAATAATACTGTTGATAAAGAGCAGAAACATATAAAAGCGTACGACGTCATAGAACTTCAACTTCAAATCTGAAAAACAAGGGTCCAATGCAATCCCTTCTACCTAAAGAAATGTCAGAATTAGTTGCTACTGAATTTTTTTGACTTGTTACCAAAAACACTACGGGGATTTGTTTATGTCATAGATATTCTTTCAAAATATAATGAATATTTCCCCTCTAGAAAAGCCACAGTATAGAAATAATAGACAATATGATTATCTTGTGCCAGTAGATAAACCTAATGCTAACTTGACAGATAACAGGTCTCTATGTATGAAAAAATGGAATCATAGAATGTAAGGAGGAATTAAAGTATATAGCAGCTTACCAACCAGCCTGTAATCCGGAAAAATGTAACATGAGAGAGTTGAGGAGATTTTCCAGATCACAATGTAACCATCATTATACTTCCTGAAGAATTTGTGTAAAGGATTTTGAAAGTGTAATGAACTGTGGAAACCACAAGACCACTCGGTTCACTCCTCATGTAAGTACGACTGGGTTGAGGACAAAGAAATCATTGAGAAAATCATTAAAATCCCACCTAAACAAGCCATGAGCATTATGGAGAAGAGAAATCTGGTAAAGCAACTGCGGAAAAACGAAATCCAACTTGGAAAAGGTGATACGTTGAAGTCACAGATGCCAGGATCGGAACACAAGGTTCATGTTGCTAAAGACCCATGAGAAATCTATTCTGATAACAAACGAAATTTTCAGTTTCTTTCACATACGTCATGGATCATTTAAAGTAGCTGAAATACTCCATACTAATGCCTACAATTTGATTTTTTCAAAAAACAGGAAATAGATGATTGTAAGCCTGAGGTAATAGACATCAGGAGGGTTCACATTCTCTGTGAATCATGTGCTTGGTAAGCACAAGGTTCTAAGCAATGTAAAACTGTTTTCCATTTCCATTTGTGATGTATTTTTCTTAAACTGTCCTATATATATGTAAAAATGGAATTTTTTAGTGTGTTAGTGACAAGTATCTAATTAAAGTTGTGTGTGTTCACTACTTATCTTAAAAGATAGATTAAGGAAAGACAACCTACATTTATAGGATTTTTGGACTTAGAGAAAGCTTTTGACAGTGTTGACTCGAATACACTCTTTGAAATTCTGAAGGCAGCTTGAGTTAAAAGGCCATTGAAGGAAAACGTTTCTGAAGAAGAGAAATTTGTTAACATCTTTTATAGATTTCAGTGTCAGGAAATCTTTTCTGAAACTATTTGTATGGTGTGTAGCTATGAATGGAAGGGAAACATGGACGATAAATATCATAGACAAGAGGAGAATAGAAGCTTTCGAAATGTTTTGATAAAGAAGAATCCTGAAGATGAGATAGGCGTATCACGTAACTAATGAGGAAGCACTGAATAGAATTGGGGAGAAGAGGAATTTGTGGCACAACCTGACTAAAAGAAGGGATCGATTGTTAGGAAACATTCTGGGGCATCAAGGGATCAGCAATTTAGTACTGGAGGGCAGCGTGGAGGGTAAAAGTCGTAGAGGGAGACCAAGAGATGAATGCACTAAGCAGATTCGAAAGGATGTAGGTTGCAGTAGTTGCTCGTAGCAGAAGAGGCTTGCACAGGATAAGTAGCATGGAGAGCTGCACCAAACCAGTCTTCGCACTGAAGGCCACAAAACAATACGTCTTGGATTTTCAACATGATGCAAATGGGCTCATGAAATGTAGTGTGTACGATTTTAGTTCTGCTCTTGCACATATTTCAAAATCTCAGTTGCGAGTATTTTGTTTATGCACTTTGGATTGCTCATAACTTACACATGAAAATGTTTAATTACTTTGTCAGTTAACGATTTATAAATTGAGTCGGTTATTTACAAATGAAGTCAGTGATCTGGAAGGGATGCAAATGAACTAATTGATAATAATAGTGCATTTACTAATTTTTTTAATGAACAGCATGATTCTGTTCAATGTACATCAAGCGTCAGTGAGGTTCAATCAGTCCATCACAGAAAAAATATGTTTTATTAAGAATATCATATCTTCAGTCAAAATATTTGGGTTTTCTTATTATTGTCTAATGCGTTTCGGTACTGCTACTCCATTTTCAAGTGCTGTGTGGACATAACGGACACTAAATCTGCTTCAATTTTTTACCTAACACTCACACAACGACCAATTTGTTAGAGTTTTCTAGAAAACCGTCTCAAGCGAATTAGAGAAGTAAGGTGTTGTAACATATGACATGCAATTGACGACACACATTTGTCTTCTGCTTTGGTGGAAAACTTGCTCTTCTTCACACATGTTTTGAACGATGTAACATGTTTATGAAGATACTATGTGAATCAAATGATGCATGCTTAATCACTATTACAGTGATATGATGTATAATTGAATTTCATGTCATTTGTGTTTACATAGATTGAAGAAATATAATGAAAATACAAAATTACTTAGAGGAGTGACAGTTAACATTTTTTGTTTTACATTCTTAGATATTCAACACCAGATATGACATGCTTATTAGCGTGCAGTCTAACTAAAAATACTCATTACAATTTAGTGCTTATATTGCTGCATAGATGTGTAGTTGATAGTTGAAATCGTAACCTAGTAGTAATATCTTGCTATTTTAGTTGGTACACACAAACGAAATAAAACAACAAAGTGCAAAGCGACAAAAAGTACGATATGTGCGTTAATGATAGGAGGGAAGGCGGTGGGACTGAAAATTAAGAGAGAGAGAGAGACAGAGAAATAGGGGGGGGGGCTGGGTAATAGGTATGGTGGAACAAATGGAAATGAGAGGATACATTGAGATAGGGATAATAGAACTATGTTCATTACTTGTTGTGAGGCTTTTAAATTGTGAGACTGCTATTACTGAATACAGAAAGTAATTTGTTGTATTCGGTATCTGTCCTTTTTCGAGCTTCCTGACACCTCTTATTGAAAAGTAGTGATGGAGGATGTTCGGCTAAGTGATCGATCCCTTAGTTCTGAGACTGAGGGGAGGGTCGAACAACGCTACGTTTCTATCCTAGTAATAGCACCATCTGTTCAACTGAAAGATCTTTACAGGTGAGAACTGGTCACTCATAAATAAAGTAAGGCAACAGTGCAAATAAGTAAGTAATTAATAACAAAATTTTAATAAAATTGAGGAAATATTTAAACATGTAATTGAATGACGAATTTGATTTGAACCTGAACACTCCATTGTCAGCAAGCCTCACATTAACACAACGACGAATTTGATTTAAAACTCAATACCGTATAGTCAGCAAGCCTCTCACACGCAAAATGATGTCCTTACAAAGCTTATTAGAAACGTGTCTTTCCCACCACAAGTTAAATAGTTAAAATTGTAGTGAGTGCAGTTAAGTTTGCGTAACACAGCGAACTATTTGACAGGGCTCCCAACAAATTCAGTTAACCCAGTCTTAGTTGTTGTTCTTGTTGTGGTCTTCAGAGACTGGTTCGATGCAGCTCTCCATGCTACTTATCCTGTGCAAGCCTCTTCTCCGAGTAACTACTGCAACCTATATCCTGAATCTGCTTAGTGTATTCATCTCTTGGTCTCCCTCTACAATTTTTACACTCCACGTTGCCCTCCAGTACTAAATTTCTGATCCTTTGATGCCCCAGAATGTTCCCTACCAATCGATCCCTTCTTTTATTCAGGTTGTGCCGCAGATTCCTCTTCTCCCCAAACCTGTTCAGTACCTCCTCATTAGTTACGTAGTACGCCCATCTAATCTTCAGCATTCTTCTTTATCACCACATTTCGTAAGTTCCTATTCTCCTCTTGTCTAAACTATTTATCGTCCATGATCAGTTCCATACATGGCTACACTCCATACAAATATTTTCAGAAAGGATTTCCTGACACTTAAATCTATACAAGATGTTAACAAATTTGTCTTCTTCAGAGACGTTTTCCTTCCATGACCGGTCTACATTTTATATCCTCTCTACTTAGACCAACATCATTTGTTTTGCTGCCCCAATAGCAAAACGCATCTACTACTTTGTCTCATTTCCTAATCTAATTCCCTCAGATTCACCTGATTTAATTCGACTACATTCCATTATCTTCGTTTTGCTTTTGTTGATGTTCATCTTATATCCTCCTTTCAAGACACTGATCATTCCGTTCAACTGCTCTTCCAGGTCCTTTGCTGTCTCTGACAGAATTACAATATCATCGGTAAACCTTAAAATTTTTATATCTTCTTCACGGATTTTAATTCCTACTCCAGATTTTTCTTTTATTTCCTTTACGGATTACTCAATATACAGATTGAACAACTGCGTGGATAGACTACAGTCCTGTCTTACTCCCTTGTCAACCACTGCTTCCCTTTCATGCCCCTGGACTCTTATAACTGCCATCTGGTTTCTGCACAAATTGTAAATAGCCTTTCGGTGACTGTATTTTACCCCAGCCGCCTACAGTATTTGAAAGAGAGTATTCCAGTCAACATTGTCAAAAGCTTTTTCTAAGTCTACAAATGCTAGTAACGTAGGTTTGCCTTTCCTTAATCTATCTTCTGAGATAAGTGGTAGGGTCAGTATAGCCTCACGTGTCCCATCATTTCTACGGCATCGAAACTGATCATCCCCGAGGTCGGCTTCTACCAGTTTCTTCATTCGTCGGTAAAGAATTCGTGCTAGTGCTTTGCAACTGCGACCTCATTATACTGATAGTTTGGTAATGTTCACACCTGTTAACACATGCTTCCTTTGGGATTCGAATTATTACATTCTTCTTAAAGTTTGAGGGTATTTCGCTTCTCCCATACATTTTGCTCACCACGTGGAAGAGTTTTGTCAGGGCTGGCTCTCCCAAGGCTATCAGTAATTCTAATGGAATGTTGTCTTCTCCCAGGGCATTTTTGACTTAGGTCTTTCAGTACTCTTTCAAATTCTTCTATTTCCGTAATATTGCCCTCAAATACATCGTCCTTATATAGCCCCTCTGTAGACCACTTCCACCTTTCTGCTTTCCCTTCTGTGTTTAGGAGTGGTTTTTCACGTAAGCCCTTGATATTCATACCGGTGGTTGCCTTTTCTCCAAGGGTCTCTTTAATTTTCCTATAGGCAGTATCTATCTAACCCCCAGTGATGTACAACTCTACATCCTTACATTTTTCCTTTAGCCATCCTTGCTTAGCCATTTAGCACGTCCTACCGATCTCGTTTTTGAGACGTTAATATTCTTTTTTGTCTGCGTCAGTTACTGCATTTTTATATTTTCTCCTTTCATCAATTAAATTCAATGTATCTTCTGTTACCCAAGGATTTCTACTAGCTCTTGTCTTTTTACCTACTTGATCCCCTTGCAACGATACTACACTCCTGGAAATGGAAAAAAAGAACACATTGACACCGCTGTGTCAGACCCACCATACTTGCTCCGGACACTGCGAGAGGGCTGTACAAGCAATGATCACACGCACGGCACAGCGGACACACCAGGGACCGCGGTGTTGGCCGTCGAATGGCGCTAGCTGCGCAGCATTTGTGCACCGCCGCCGTCAGTGTCAGCCAGTTTGCCGTGGCATACGGAGCTCCATCGCAGTCTTTAACACTGGTAGCATGCCGCGACAGCGTGGACGTGATCCGTATGTGCAGTTGACGGACTTTGAGCGAGGGCGTATAGTGGGCATGCGGGAGGCCGGGTGGACGTACCGCCGAATTGCTCAACACGTGGGGCGTGAGGTCTCCACAGTACATCGATGTTGTCGCCAGTGGTCGGCGGAAGGTGCACGTGCCCGTCGACCTGGAACCGAACCGCAGCGACGCACGGATGCACGCCAAGACCGTAGGATCCTACGCAGTGCCGTAGGGGACCGCACCGCCACTTCCCAGCAAATTAGGGACACTGTTGCTCCTGGGGTATCGGCGAGGACCATTCGCAACCGTCTCCATGAAGCTGGGCTACGGTCCCGCACACCGTTAGGCCGTCTTCCGCTCACGCCCCAACATCGTGCAGCCCGCCTCCAGTGGTGTCGCGACAGGCGTGAATGGAGGGACGAATGGAGACGTGTCGTCTTCAGCGATGAGAGTCGCTTCTGCCTTGGTGCCAATGATGGTCGTATGCGTGTTTGGCGCCGTGCAGGTGAGCGCCACAATCAGGACTGCATACGACCGAGGCACACAGGGCCAACACCCGGCATCATGGTGTGGGGAGCGATCTCCTACACTGGCCGTACACCACTGGTGATCGTCGAGGGGACACTGAATAGTGCACGGTACATCCAAACCGTCATCGAACCCATCGTTCTACCATTCCTAGACCGGCAAGTGAACTTGCTGTTCCTACAGGACAATGCACGTCCGCATGTATCCCGTGCCACCCAACGTGCTCTAGAAGGTGTAAGTCAACTACCCTGGCCAGCAAGATCTCCGGATCTGTCCCCCATTGAGCATGTTTGGGACTGGATGAAGCGTCGTCTCACGCGGTCTGCACGTCCAGCACGAACGCTGGTCCAACTGAGGCGCCAGGTGGAAATGGCATGGCAAGCCGTTCCACAGGACTACATCCAGCATCTCTACGATCGTCTCCATGGGAGAATAGCAGCCTGCATTGCTGCGAAAGGGGGATATACACTGTACTAGTGCCGACATTGTGCATGCTCTGTTGCCTGTGTCTATGTGCCTGTGGTTCTGTCAGTGTGATCATGTGATGTATCTGACCCCAGGAATGTGTCAATAAAGTTTCCCCTTCCTGGGACAATGAATTCACGGTGTTCTTATTTCAATTTCCAGGAGTGTACATTCTTGATTGTTACTTAACTTAACTTGGCCTGGTGTTCATTTGATGAAAGAATAAAACAGTTTCCAACTTCTCAAAATTTATTGACAACTGATCTACGTACTCGTCACGTTAACAAAATACTGACTGACATAATTCACAGATCTCTTTGACTGACTGACAAAACAACAACACATCAACTAACTTGCAGCCTTGCTTTATATAGAATTTTAACAATAAATTTCAAAATAACCCATTAATAATTTTGTACAATTCTGATGTCACAATTAAAATTTACAAAACATAAAGAAACTAGTGCTACAGCCAAATAAGGTATAAAGTACAATATTGTATTAGATAAATTTTTATAGTACATCACTAGTTTTAAATATGAAAATCGATCCGAACTTCAATTACAACAATGTCTCTTGCATTATTTTGGTTAAGTAATTGATTACAGTTTAGATTTGGTTACTAACATCCAATGACAGTACAGATCTCATGTTTCATCCGACTGCATACGAGAAAGTTGCAAGTAAGGCCTCAAATTCTGAAAATCGAGAAGTTGTGTGATGTAAACAATTGGAGAGTTATTTAGAAATGCAATTACAAAGGATATTAATTACAGTGGATGACAAAAATAGATAACAAATGAAAATACATCACTTGGTAATAATTTTTAAACCGTTTCTCAAGATAGGTTCTCTATGTCAACCCACCAATCAACTGCAATTCAGGTAATTAGAGACGCCAGCCACTTATACCAACATTTCCACAGCCTCGTAACATTTGTTGCTAAATATCTCTTGCTTCAGCTTCTAAACTAGGTTTTTGATTTGGAACCTGTACATAATTGTGTTATACAATACCGATAATATATGTCCTTCCCGAATAAAATAACTGTATTTTGGAAAATTGAACAGAATAATGCGTCCAAAACACACACAATAGTCTGCAGGAAGTACTGAATCGCCCGAAACATTTTCCCCTGTATTTGTCAGTCGTTCCCTAATTCTCTCTCTAAAACTCTCTAAAACCTCTGGTTTTTCCAGTTTATCAATGTCTTATCTGCTTAAATTCCTACCTTTTTGCAGTTTCTCCGGTTTCTACCTAAAGTTCATAACCAATAAATTGTGGTCAGAGTCCACATCTGCCCCTTGAAATGTCTTACAATTTAAAATCTGGTCGCTAAATCTCTGTCTTACCGTGATATAATCCATCTGAAATCTTCCAGTGTCTCCAGGCCTTTTCCATGTATACAACCTTCTTTCATGGTTCTTGAACCAAGTGTTAGTTATGATTAAGTTATGCTCTGCACAGAACTCTACCAGGCGGCTTCCTCTTTCATTCCTTACCCCCGGTCCATATCCACGTACTACTTTTCCTTCTCTTCCTTTTCCTATTATCGAATTCCAGTCCCCAATGGCTATTAAATTTTAGTCTCCCTTAAGAATCTGAATACTTCCTCTTATCTCATCATACATTCTTCTATCTCTTCATCACCTGCGGAGCTAGCTGGCATACAAACTTGCACTACTGTGGTAGGCGTGGGATTTGTATCTATCTTGGCTACAATAACGCGATTAACTATGCTTCTCGCAGTAGCTTACCCGCGCTCCTATTTTTTTATTCTTTATTAAACCTATTCCTGCATTACCCCTGTTTGATTTTGTGTTTATAACCCAATATTCACCTGACCAGAAGTCTTGTTCCTCTTGCCACCGAACTGCACTAATTCCCAATATATCTAACTATAACCTATCCATTTCCCTTTTTAAATTTTCTCGTACCTACCTGCCCAATTGAGGCATCTGACATTCCACGCTCGGCTTCGTAGAACGCCTGATAACGATGTCCTCCTGTAGTCCTCGCCTGGAGATCAGAATGGTGGACTATTTTACCTCCGGAATATTTTATCCAAGAGGATGCCATCATCATTTAACCATACAGAAAGCTGCATGCCCTCGTGAAAAATTACGGCTGTAGTTTCCCTTGGCTTTCAGCCGTTCGTAGTAGCATCACAGCAACGCTGTTTTGGTTGATTTACAAGGCCAGATCTGTCTATCATCCAGATTGTTGCCGCTGCAACTACTGAAAAGGCTGCTGCCCCTCTTCAGGAACCACACGTTTGTCTGGCCTCTCAACGGATACCCCTCCATTGTGGTTGCACCTACGGTACCGCTATCTGTATCGTTGAGGCACGCAAGCTTCTCCACCAACAGCGAGGTCCATGATTCACGGGTAGCCCAGTGTTAGGAGTATCAGACCTCGAATTCTGACGTAACAGCACAGAGAAGTATCCTCAGATATACCACATTACTGTTGGCGAAACGTTATTACATAATACAGTACACTTGCGCCAAGTTAATGTTCTTCGTCGAGAAAAAACTCAACGCTCGAAGGCAGTAAGGTCCACGAAGCTGCTCCAATTTTATCATTCGTAAATGGCGCCGCTGTAGACCAAATCCATCTCCCGGACGAACGCTACCCAGACTCTCTTCTCTCCCCCTATTGCCGACCAGGAAGAGACTCCGAGGTGCCGCACGTTTCAAAGCTCAGAAACGAGGCCACGCTAATAATATCTATGACTTGTTACAGAATTGTTGTTAAAATGATCATCATCAACAATTATCTAGTTTTTATTAGAATGAAACATTCGAAACTAAGTCTTCTCGAGCTGATTACTTTGCCATATATCAAGAAATATGTACATTTAGAGACTGTGTCATATCAAAAAGGTTTGGAAAGTTCTACTCTACCGTTTGATGCACTCTGTTTATAGATATTATCGCCATCACATCTTTCTACCAACGTAATGTATATAATACATAGTTTGTCACATAAATGTCATTTATAACTGACATAAACCACGTTTAAGGAAAGGTTAAAGATGCAAGGGAAAACATGCTGCTATCATGCTACAAGTTTCTGTGGTATTTATAGCTCTGGTTCACTTGACTGAATTGTATTAATTCAGGTCATCGACACTCTGGTACCTTTTGAGTTTCAGGAGACGGAGATTAGTGTTTAACGTCTTGTCGGCAACGGTGTTATTAGAGACGGAGCACAAGCTCGGATTGGGAAAGTATGGGGATGGAAATCGGCTGTGTCCTTTCAAAAGAACCATCTAGGCATTTGCCTGAAGCGACTCAGGGAAATCACAAAAAAACCCAACAAACAAAGTCCGATGATCCCATGTAGGCCCAACGGTACCGACCGGCCGCCGCGTCATCCTCAGCCCATAGCCGTCACCGGATGCGGATAAGGTGGGGCATGTGGTCAGCACACCGCTCGCCCGGCCCTTGTCAGACTTCGTGACGGGTGCCGCTACTCCACAGTCAAGTAGCTCCTAAATTGGCCTCACAAGGGCCGAGTGCATTCGGCTTCCCAGCAGCACTCGGTAGATTTGGAAATCACGGAAAACCTAAATTAGTGTGGCCGGACGCGTTGTTGGAACTGTCAACCTCACGAATGCCAGTCCAGTGGGCTAATCACTGTCTGACCTCGCTCGGTAATTGAGTCGCAGATTGTCCAAGTTATTATGTGTTAACAGTACATATACGGTTTGTAATACGGACGAAGATTGTAACTGCATTTGTCTGCCAACAGTTTAATTTAGAATGTGTGGTAAATCATAGTTTATAAGAAGCTGTGTTACTCGTGAACTAGCGGTCACACTGTGAAGTGCAATGCTGCATCTATCCTGAAAGCCACACACGCAATTTGATATCCTCATGTGTTTTGAGCTCCATTATATTCACTTTTTGGCATTTCTCAGTTATTTAGATATTATGTCCACTTGTGGGAAAGCGTGATCTTGGCCATCTGCTGCTGCACATCTTTTGCATCCGCGCCAGCTACGCCAGACTGGCCCACCTCGCTCCTGCCCTCGTCTGTCGTACCTAACCAATACCCAGCAGGGCATGTAAACTACCTTCATTCAGCATGTCAGTGGGTTGGAAAATCTGCTGCGTTTGTATTTCTAACGCCCCTAGTATGTTGAGTTTTGTGCATGTTGGTTGAGTAAGGCAGATAGTGACATATTTAATGATACTGAAATACGCTCTAAGAAAAAAAAGAAACGGAGTTGTCCGAAATCGACGGAAATGGGCAGATGTTATTTTCATATACAGACACACGAATGGTTACAGTTTTAGAGAACTTGAACAATTTATTCAAGAGAAAGAGCATTGGTCCACCTCTAGTTTGCAAATAGTTATTCGGCTTGTCACTTATTAGCGTTGTTGGATCTTCTCCTAAGGGATATCGGGCAAATTCTGTCCAGTTCACGCGTTAGATCGTCAAAATTCCCAGATTCGTGGAGGGCCCCACACGTTCTCAATTGGGGAGGGATCCGGCGATGTTGCTGGCCAAGTTTCAGCTTGGCAAGCGTGAGTACAAGCAGCAGAAACTCTCACAGCTTGCGAGTGAACATTGTCTTGCTGAAATGTGAGCCCAGGATGGCTTGGTGTGAAGAGCAACGAAACAGGGCGTGGAATATCATCGACGTACCTCTATGCTGTAAGGTTACCACGGATGACAATCGAAGTGGCCCTCATATGAAATGGAAAGGCACCCCAGACCATCACTCCTGGCTGCCGGGCCGTATGGCATGCGACAGTCATGTAGATATCCCACTACTGTCCATGGCGGCTCCAGACATGTCTTCATTGACTGGAGTAAAATTTTCTTCAGTCAAAACCCCCACTTGAAACTGGTCACCAACAACCAGCATAGACGTGTCTGGACACGCCCTGGTCTGCAGTATGTCGTTCTCAAATTTCCTTGAGAATTAAAACTGAGTGTTGAGTTATGACTTGCCTTTCGCGGACTTCCCTCTCACCGATACTGCTATACAGGTATTATTCAAAGCCCATCTTCACAGTTTCACATCCGCTAATGCATCTTCCCTAATGTCACAACTCACACTCTTCTGTATACAGTGAAACACATATTTACGTGATGTTGCCACTAGCTTTTGTCCTAATCTAACAAGCGCTTCATACTTGCTTATGTGGTATTTGATTTGTACTACATGTACAAATGATGAGGTACGATAAGAAACTGTATTTTATTGTAGCCTGTAGGTACCAAAAGCATAGAAAACATGTGCAAAATACATTAAAAGCTAACTTTTCAGAAGCGATATGAAACATCTAATTATCATACGTCTTTATGTTGAAATATAAGCATAACTGATTTTAGGCATAGGACACAGTGATAGTTATGGAGTACGCCGACGCAAAATTCCTTACAATCAACTGAATATTTAGGAAAAGGACAGAAACAATCGAAAAGTAGTAGGGCAAAGCGGGCATGGCCGAACTCTGCATTGTTGCCAAATTTATTCAAGATGGAGGATCCAAGATGGCAGCCATAGGCGTGGCAATGGCGCAGTGACGTTATGGCTCAAAATTTAGGCACGAAAATAGGTTAATTGGGCTACCTCTACTAACCTAATCCCACTCCATCTGCTTCCCTCCCCTCCTCCCTCCCCTCTCCTCTCCTACACCCCTTCACTCCCCTTCCCTCCCCTCCACCATCTGGAAATTGGCAGGAAAAGGACTCCTTAGTCTTTGCTGGGCTCCCGGGTGGGATGCATGTAACACTTTATTTTGTATGCATTGTTTATTTAAGCAATTTTAGTTGTCATGGACAGTAGCTCCATCCAGTGTTTACACCTTGAGATTCAGAGTCTAACGGATCTAATTCGCAACACCACCAACACAGGGTGCTGTCGGCCCTACCCTCCCCCTCCACTCCTGTGGTGTAATCTAAGACAGTGGTCCAGGAAGTAATGATGGGAATTTGCTCAGTCTGTGTCTAGTTGATAGACTGGGAGAGTGAACATAATTGTTTACTGCATTCAATGGATGAGATGTCTGTGCTGGAGAAGAAGGACTTTAATGGGTATATTAGCTGTAGTCAAGCAGCTGAGGACTGTGTCAATAGCCACTTGCACGATATTTGGCAAGCAATTATATTTGGTGAAGACAGATACACTTCATCAAATAATGAAGATGCAGCAGGATGGTGCTATGTTACACTTCCCAACTCAATCTAATAAACGCTTGTGCTGTAACAGTAGATCTTTCGATAAAAGTCGAGTCAGTCTTCTGAAGCACAAGAGGCAAGACGTTCACTGCTGTGTCTGTGAGCTCCCTGCCCCAGGGCTCTGCCACGCAATAGCCACAGGGGTTGCCACGTACTTCCTGTCGTATTGAGAATACCTGCAGTCTTCCTCCTTCCCTACTTCGTTGATCATGAACTTCTTTGGGAGTTATTACATCTGGTGCTAAGCAGTTTATGGAATACTGTTACATACATAACTCGAAGATGTCACATGAACTAAATGTAACGCTGCACAAACAGAGAGAGAGAGAGAGCTTTGCATATGATGCAAGAATATTTAAACGATTTTTGATGTAATTACACGTTTTATTCCGAGAAACAACAGAACCACACTTGAATATGTACTCTAAAAAGATCACGCACACTTTTGAAACTGTCCCAGAGACATATCACGTGCTTTTGTGGGAAATACCACAGCTTTCGCTTGTCTTGAGCGTGGGGTGCTTCGTGAGTTACTAAATCCAACTAAATATGTCTGTAAATACACTTTCGAAAAAGATCGCTGCTCTGTAGTTTGCTGCAGTTTTGCAATGCATACCGCCACACTCGAACACAGACTCTAAAAAGTTCTCAGCACACTTGTGAGACCTCCCCAAGGCACTTCACACCTTTTCTTTTTGTGTGAAATAGATCCCAAAACCGAAATCAGCTGGAATATCTGATTTTATACGTAAAAATTACGATATTTTGGGGGCAAAATAAATATCTCTGTAACTCTAAAAAGGACGCTCACCAGGTTTCGAATTATAGCTGCTTGTATGAAGGCACTGCCAGACGGAGAGAGAGACAGAGAGAGAGAGAGAGAGAGAATTTCTGAGTCATACAGTTGTTGTGGTAGTCAACACTTTTCTGAAACGGTAAGTGGACGTGATTTATATTATCTGTTGAAATCAGGGACATTATTTTCCTCACTTCTCGAAGCACGCATTGGTGTCAAACCACATATGGGAAAATCAGAACAATCACACGAACAGAATTAGAAGCACAGTCCTACAGACGAGAAAGGTGGCTGGAATTTTTGGTGAATTTTTGATGTCCTGCAGCTGCTGGTCTGAAGATGCTCTGAAGCCACAATGGCAGGTGAGGGACATCATCCCGCCAGAGCAGAATGGTCCGCTTGTAATTGTCTCTGAACACTCGAACAGAGAAGACATCATGTGACTCTCAGACGTCACAGAACTTTCCGTAGATAGTTTGCCCGCGTCTTAGTCTGAACCAGTCTATAGAGGCTCCTGTGCCCGCCACGAAGGATGTCTCTTGACTCTCTGACGTCATGGAACTTCTTGTGAATGGGGCATTCTGAATGTACCCACCAAGGTGTTGCTGCTGCCGGTGTGGGAGCACTGTCCACCATTTTCTGCAGACAGACAAATGATGACACATTCAGTGGCAAAGCTATTTTGTATAGACCGAAAAAAGGACATACAACAATCATATTGCACAGACAGTTAAACCGTACGAAAGTGCTCTAAGATAATGAAATACAAAAACTACCACCAAAGACACTTCCGCAATTACACTGCTACGCTACTGTCGAGGAAAGCCTGAATTGTTCAGCGTGAAACCGATCTCAATCTGGGCTGTATCACCACACATGAATGTAGTAAACACACTTGCAGCTTTGTGCACGTGATCATCCCAATTTAAGTCGCAACTGAGATGACGTCAGAGAGTGCTATAGCTACCACCTTCTGCAACCTGTGGAGAAACAAGGTGAGCAAAGTTAATACGACAGGACTGTCTTTTTTTTTTTACCGCTCTGTGGAAATGGGAACATGTCATAACGTCATAACTCCACCAAATATGTACAGCATGTAAGGCCAGCGTCAAATGAAGCTTTCTGCTGCAACATGAGGTACCATAAAAGACAGTATGCACTTACGGGAACTGGAAGAAGGATGAGGATTTTGCTGCTGCATTGCAGTGCATCTCCAAACTACATACAGGTACTGCAGTCTGAAGGACATCTTCGTCCTTTGGGGTGCATTCATGTCTGTTATCCAAACATTCTCTCTGTCATCATTAGTTTGTATCATCTAATATGTCAAGAACACATAATATCTGTGTGCTGGCATTGGGCCTATGTGACAGTCCTATTAAATATACAGCAGTTGGAGCAGTTGACCAATTATTGAAGTCACCCACACATTGTAAAGTTTCATCACCCCATACTGTAGAAAGGCCATATCCCAGACCATCGGTTGCAAGAGTGGGACCATGTGTCCCTGTTTTGACGTTTGATACATTTTTTTTCTGCTGTAACACATCCAAGCAGTATATGACTACAGTTTTGTACATCTCCATCCATTTTGTTTTTTGCTCCAAGACTTCAAGGTCTGTGTCATCTTCTAGACTGACGTTAACATGTCATTGGCCTTGACTGAAGGCTGGCATCGCATGGTGCAAATTATGCTGCTGCTCCCATAATACACATAATACACGCACGCACACACACACACACACACACACACACACACACACACACGCACACGCACACAAAAACTGAAATAAAAGGTATCACAACACATGGAATCTGGAAGAGTTTTGTGGCACTGTGGAGCATTTTACAAATAGCTTTCGAAAGGTGATTATGACCTCTACATTCAAACTCATCTTTCACTTTGGTGGGGTCACAGATGGCTTGGTGTTTCGTTTCCACTGACTCCACATAAAGCAGACATGTATGCTATCACTGTTTTGGTGCTAGTCATTTCTCTGGAAGGTGTAGCCCTTCCACCAAGACCCTTCCTCTATTATCACTTGTTTAAGTGATGTCAGCCAATCATTATAAGGTAATCAACAGTGTATCAATGGACAGATGGGGTGGAAAAGACACCACTGATTTCTGTAAAATGTATCAAAGTTTATAGTTCAATCAGTTTTAGCAATTTCTTTTCCATATTTTGAACTCTGAGCAGTGGCATGGCAGCATGCTTCCCAGAGATTCTGCATCACCTCTAAACCGCCCCTCTTCTACTTTGCAAGTACCACATACTAGACTGAAAATGTAGATAGACATCTGTCCCATACATCCATTCATTGTTAATTCTAGCACTTTGATCACAGCGCATAATTTATGATTATGATTGCTCATCTTTCCCTGTATGGATGGGAATCGCAGAGCATTCTCGCATTCTTAGGACAAAGTTGGAGATTGAAAGATCACCTAGTACTGTCATTGACCAACCCTCCCTGCAACACTGTCACCAATTTAATCTGAAGGTGACCATTTGTAGACCACTACATTCAATTTCTCATGAAGACGGAGATAAGAGCCAAGTCCATAACTGCTGGTCCGCACCAATCTCACTCACTGCACCTTTCAAAGTGCACAAAATCTCGGCAGATGTGCACATGTTGAGGAGGTTAGCACTCCTTATCCGTGTACAGTAGATATGAAAGTGTTTTGATCATATAACAGGTGGTTAAGAAGATATATGTGGTTTTTATGCATGATAGAGTTCCAGATGGGTGGAGTTTGAAGCATTTTATGTAAATGAAATGCACTATCAACTCTAAAGTATTGATCTAGTGTCTGGGGTCAGTACCATGAAGGTATTGGTAAGAGAGAAAGGATTACAGAACATACACATGCCCTCTAATGCATTACAAGAATGTCCAACTTCTGACATACATCCACCCTGCAAGGATTCAATCCCACCCACTACAGTGACAATCTTTAAGAAGATAAAATTACTTCCTTAAAACATAGCATCTTTGTTATACATGCACAATATAGCTTTCCAGAAGTGTATAACACCAACTGTTCACATCCAGTCACAGTTCATAAATTATGCTAAGTTCACATCAGTCCTATAACAAAATGATCGTTAATAACAGCGAATGCCTCTTACAATCAAGCTGAGAAACACGTAGCAGCACTGTGTGGCACGTGAAATTACATGATACGCTGCCACTAACTCCGTAAATAGGACTTCTGTCAAGCAGATGTACACACAAGGATTGAAGTGCCACATAAACAGCTGTCAGTAATTTAGAGTGGCAGCAGTCACGAAACTGAAGATTGGATTTTATGCCCAAGATGCTGCAGGGGAATGGAGCATGTCACATAAATCTTTATTCGTCTAGAGGAGGGTGTTGAAACAGGATGGACTTAGTTTCATCATCAACACACATGTATTGCAAGTCCTCTGATGACTGAGAGGTCTGCTATTGATGATTGCAGGTAGATAATGCTTAAAGTCTCACACAGAACATGCAGCTGTATGTGAGTCGAACACAGGTTATCCCAGACAACTGTGCACCCCAACAGAACAACGGAAAAGTGGTTAAATGACCTGCAGCAACATCTCCCTCTCTATATAGAATACATCATCAGGCTACCATTAAATCAGCCACGTGCAGTAGCCACAAGGTCTGATGCACCTGGCCACAGTTCACGCAGCTCTCCCTGTCGGAGGTGCGAGTCCTCTCTCGGGCATGGGTGTGTTCGTTGTCCTTAATGTAAAGTTTAAGTTAGATTAAGTAGTGTGTAAGCCTAGGGCCGGATGAGCTCAGCAGTTCGGTACCATAGGAAGTTACCACCACAAAAATCTACCATTAAATCATAACTCGTTACAACTCTGTCTCAACCCATCACCCCATCCACTTCCTGTCATCCTTTAATGCAGATAGAAGTCAATTTAGAGGCAGATAGTTCTCTTTTCCCAGGAAAGCATCAAAGACAGCAGTCAACTCGCGTGTATCACTATTACCTCAATAGACATATAATAGAATTTTGCCATGCAGCAACTGTTCGTTAGCTGGCACTGTAATGTTGTGACAGGAGAAGAGTTCAGAGTAGCACATTGTAAATACTGTCTGTTAGGGTTTAAAACACCTAATCACTCTCTCACAGAGTCAAACACACAATCTATTCTGTAGTTGTATATTGCAGTCCCTCAGCCGGTAATACAATGCTCTTTAGCTAAGAACACATAGTGCACACAGACCAGAGTGAACGTCTTGCCTCTTGCTCTTCGGAAGACTCACTGGACATTTATCGAATGATCTACAGTTACAGCAGATGCATTTATCAGCATGAGTTGGGAAGTGTAACACAGCCACGTAATGCTGCATCTTCATTGTCTGATGAAGTGTATTCACCAGATATCATTGCTTCCCATACATCGTACAAGTGGCTATTGACACAGTCCTCAACTGAATGATTACAGCTAATTTATCTATTACACTCCTCCTTCTCCAGCACAAACATCTCATCCATTGAACACAGTAAACAATTACGTCCAACCTCCCAGTCCAGCAGCTAGACACTGTGCGAATTTCCCACCATTTCCCCTGGACCGCCATCTTGAATTACGTCATGGGAGAGGAGAGGGAGGTGGGGGCAACAGCACACTCTGATGGTGGTGGCGTTTTGAACTAGGTCTGTTGGACTCTGGACCTCAAGGCGTACACACTGGATGGAACTACAGTCCATGACAACTGAATTTGTTAAATAAACAGTGCTACAAAATACTTACATCCATCCTACCCAGGAGCCCAGCAAAGACTGTGTCTTTTTCCCACCTATTACGAAATGGTGGAGTGGAGGTGAGGGGTGGGAAAAGGAGAGGGAAGCAAAGGGTTAGCTTAATGGAAGTATCCCAATTGACCTATTTTCCCGCCAATATTTGAACTTCCCACCATGACATCACTGTGATGCTGTCACATCTAAGGCCACCTTCTTGGATCCGCCATCAATACATTTGGCAACAATGCAGAGTGGGACCGTGCCCACTTGGACTTCCTACTTTGAACAAGATGAGTCAGTAATAAGCCAGTTTGGTGGATTGCGTGACACTATGTGTGTTACTGTGTTACCAGAAGCAGGAAGCAGAACAGAGTGTCGCCACAGTCTACGGAATTATTTTCACAATAAATCTTTCAGGCTTTAGTGGAACGTGAGTCGTTTTGAATCTTCTTAGTAAATTAAAACATGTGGCATACCGGGAATAGAAGCCAGAACCTTTCCTTTATGAGGCTCTGTTACAACTAGATGAGTTATCCAGGCCTGCCCCAACACTACCCCTGCGCTTTCTTGATTTGTTTGTGGTGTTTCGTATGTTCTTATTATGTGACAAGAGACTACCGAGTTGTAGGAGCAAGATGAATATTTAATGTCCTGATGAGGTCGTTGGATATGGAGCAGTAGCTCGATTTAGACACTTGTGGCATTCGCCATCAGTGATTTCGATGGATCACAGAAAGCTTAAACATATCGAGCCAAACAAGTATTGATTGAGAGTTCAGTGCCTTAAGCATGTCATAGTCTCATTGGGTGCCTTAAGAATGGCGTAGTTTCATTAGTGCCTTCAGTATGGCGTAGTCTCATTGGGTTGCCACATTCGTCACGCAATTTTTAGCAATCTCGTCACAATAGTAGGACATCCTTGCTCTAGACCAACAGTATATATCGTTGCATATCCGTACGAATGTGACGGCAGGCTTCCCTAACACGTTCCAAAACGTCGCGCATAAAACAAAATTGTTCTGTGGTAGTTTAAATAATAAGTAACCACAACAAATTGCACAAATTATAACGGTATATGTTCTAGACATTTATCTAGAAGAGCCCTCTCCTCGTTTATTTATCCGTTATCGAGAAACACCGCAAAAACTTGTTCATTGGGCGCCAAACCGAGCCGCAGCTTCCATGACGCCAATGCACAGCAAATGGCTGGAGGTTTTACAAGGTATTCCTATGATACTGATTTCGAGCAGCCTTGAAAATCTGATTCATGTCTTTATCTGTTTCCGAGGTACAGAGGGTCAACGTTATCCTACTTGTAGATGTAAAGTATGTACGTAAAAACCAATGTGAGGCGAAAACGAAGTTTATAAAGTGACGTAAACGGAGAAATACGCTGTAAAGTGTCTCCTTTATTATCGGGGAAGCCGCAAGCAGATGCAAAATTTTTTTACACATAAAATCCGGTCTGAGGGACAAAATTAGTTTCGCTTTATTCCAGTTTCACGTAAGTAAACTATTTAAATTTTACTAACCGTTCCATTTCTTTTCACATGAGTTACATGGCCTGCTGCAGGAGGGGAAAGAGGGGTACCAGTGAAAAAATGCTTCTATCGGAGCGCAAAAAATGCGAGTATGTTCCTGTTTCCTTAAAGGACTATGAAAAGTGCGGTACCAGCTGCCTCAGTGTACCTTCTCCAACATATTCGCGCTTTTTCTAACGTGTATGTCGCTCATACCCATTCACTCCCAGTTGTCCTTCCTCACTCATTCAGCCTAACACATCGTCATTTTCTCTTTGTGTCTCTCTGTCATAGTTTCCCGCGTCACAGCCACAGTCCCCTTCGTTCTGCCGTCCTGCTAAGTCTGCTCTCACTGTCACTGACTCCCTCTTGCACGCTCTTACTGCAAATACCTCATGCCATCCTTTCTACTGTTGCTGTCTCTTCCCACTGTAACTATCTCTGCTTTCCTCGTTGTCACTGTCATATACTTCGTCTCTCATCATCACTGGCTCTCAACCACTTCCTCTTTCTCTTTATTCCTCGCACCCCCCCCCCCCACCCTCCTCCCCCCACCCCACGCCCTTGGCAGTTTCCTTCACTCTGTTATGTGACTTTCAACTATGTTTCACGGCCACTGTGTCCCAGTCTTTCTCTCACAATGTCACCCTCTCCTTCACTCTTCCTATAACATAGCCACTGTCTACTATTTTCCAGTATTTATTATTTTCCTGTCTCTTTGCCATTGCCACTGCCTTTTTCTCTCTCGGGATAAAAATTCGCGGATATGTTTGTACGCCAAAATTTTTGGAAAAATTTGTAAAGGTACTGAGGAAGATAAAATGAGGCAGCTGGTACTCTACTTTTCATTGAGAATCTTTTAAATTAACAGGAACATGTTGTAACGGGACATCTTCCTCTAGCATTACCTTTCCTAAACAGTATTGGCGCTACCAGTATTATTTATCGAATTTGGGTCAGGTCAATATTATCTCAGTTGTTTTTCTGAAAACTTTCATACAATTTTATACGCAATATGTTATATTTCAAGCTAACATTTATGGAAATGAATTACTTTATAAAATGTTTTATTCTCGATATGTTAATCGATAAGTACTAGTTCTGAATGTGCAGTTAAAATTATTTTCTTTACAAACATTAGAAATTACGAACTACTGGCACACTTAAAATTTCTATTATTAATTATGCAATACTGTACTGCTTACTATGTTTATTTCTGGATTCATTTAAATAATAATCCATAGTAATAACGTAACATAAACTAGTAAAAAACCATTTGGTAAGAAAAATGTAAACAGTTTGGAATATAGCTATTCCCGCGGAGTGTGAGAGTCGTAAGCATGCCTCTGATTGATCAGCCCTATTTTTGTATTTTTGGGCGAACTATGTAATTTCGGTTTTGTTAACGTGAAAAATCAAAAAACTGTGTGATATGCTAAAAAGTCACAAAATATATTTACGTAAAAACAAAAATTCTATAACAACGTTCTTCAAATTTATTTAGTCCAATTCAACCGTGAGGACCTAAAATTTGAGAATTTAAGCTTAAAGAATCAGACCCCTATACAAGAAGAGCTGGAGCCAACTCAACATGAGAAGCTAAGTAAACTAGAAAGTTTATTGTAGTCTTCGCTCCTCTCAAATTTTTCATAAAAGACTTTGCTTATTGCGGACAATACCTGGAATTAAGAAGGAGGGGAGACATTAGAATATTCGCATTTTTGCGCTCCGATAGGAACATTTTTTGCTGGTATCCTAATATTCCGTTCGCATACCGTGCACGAGCAGACGTAAACAGTACACGAAAGAGCTGCGTAGGCAGTCATGCGGCGAGCACCGCGTGCTACAGCAGCGGTGTATCTGCGATATGGTGGAGTTCGCCTGTGGAGGCGTGAGGACGTGTCACAGTTGGGACGGCCGCTGGCAGCGCTAATGAGGCTGTAATTGCTGACCCGTCGCAGGCCCCACCGCGGCACGACCCCCGCCGCTGTGCAAAAAGATTTACATTGAATTGCCCGCCGGCTGGACGCGCTTTCTTCATACAATGGGCTCTTTGTTTCTGGAAGTCATTTGTTAAGCTGTTTATTCAATTTAAATTACCATCAGAAGGCGGTCGGTGGCTCGTAAATCAACGGCGCTGCGTCCCGCGGGCGGGCGGGCCGCGCAGAGACTTATGAACTGCGCGATATTTTCGTAACCGGTTATTGCAAATTGCAGCGGTGACAGGCGGCCGGCGCTCTGCGAGGCAGGACCCCCCGGGCACGGAACGCGCCTCAGCCGCCGCCGGCCGACACACACACACACACACACACACACGGCCGCCGCAGCCGTCTCGGCACAGGCCCGCCTCGCGGGCACCGGGTTTGGACCGCGCTTTACTGAAATCACTGCCTTTGTGGACATACATAGACGAGGGTCCAGTAGGGGTGGGGCGATGGGGGATCATGACCCCCAATATTTATTTATTCTTTTCGTTTTACTTACGTATTTAACCTGATCTGCTTATGGCTACCTGGTCTTCCCTTGCATCGGACCAGGTTTTCACAAATACGGCACATTTTTACGTCACA
Source organism: Schistocerca nitens (assembly GCF_023898315.1). Taxonomy (NCBI): domain Eukaryota; kingdom Metazoa; phylum Arthropoda; class Insecta; order Orthoptera; family Acrididae; genus Schistocerca; species Schistocerca nitens. The sequence continues at coordinate 534,666,285 of NC_064614.1, read as the reverse complement.
GTTTCCTAAGAAAATAAGAATTTTAATGTGGAAAATACACTACTGGCCATTAAAATTGCTACACCACGAAGATGACGTGCTACAGACACGAAATCTAACCGACAGGAAGAAGATGCTGTGATATGCAAATGATTTGCTTTTCAGAGCATTCACACAAGGTCGGCGCCGGTGGCGACACCTACAACGTACTGACATGAGGAAAGTTTCCAAACGATTTCTCATACACAAACAGCAGTTGACCGGCGTTGGCTAGTGAAACGTTGTTGTGATGCCTCATGTAAGGGGGAGAAATGCGTACCATCACGTTACCGACTTCAATAAAGGTCGGATTGTAGCCTATCGCGATTATGGTTTATCGTATCGCGACATTGCTGCTCGCGTTGGTTGAGATCCAATGACTGTTAGCATAATATGGAATCGGTGGGTTCAAGAGGGTAATACGGAACGCCTTGCTGGATCCCTATGGCCTCGTATCACTAGCAGTCGAGATGACAGGCATCTTATCCGCATGGCTGTAACGGATCGTGCAGCCACATCTCGATCCCAGGGTCAACAGATGGGAACGTTTGCAAGACAACAACCATCTGCACGAACAGTTCGACGACGTTTGCAGCAGCATGGATTATCAGCTCGGAGACCACGGCTGCGGTTACCCTTGACACTGCATCACAGACTGGAGCGCTTGCGATGGTGTACTCAACGACGAACCTGCGTGCACGAATCGCAAAACGTCATTTTTTTCGGATGAATCTAGGTTCTGTGTACAGCATCATGATGGTCGCATCCGTGTTTGGCGACATGGCGGTGAAAGCACATTGGAAGCATGTATTCGTCATCGCCATACTGGCGTATCATCCGGCCTGATGGTATGGAGTGCCATTGGTTACACGTCTCGGTCACCTCTTGTTCGCATTGACGGCACTTTGAACAGTGAACGTTTCATTTCAGATGTGTTACGACCCGTGGCTCTACCCTTCAAATGGCTCTGAGCACTATGGGACTTAACTTCTGAGGTCATCAGTCCCCTAGAACATAGAATTACTTAAACCAAACTAACCTAAGGACATGACACACATCCAGGCCGAGGCAGGATTCGAACCTGCGACCGTAGCGGTCGCGCGGTTCCACACTGAAGCGCCTAGAACCGCTCGGCCACACAGGCCGCATGCTCTACCCTTTATTCTATCCCTGCGAATCCCTATATTTCAGGAAGATAATGCACGACCGCATGTTGCAGGTCCTGTTCGGGCCTTTCTGGATACAGAAAATGTTCGACTGATGCCCTGACCAGCACATTCTCCAGATCTCTCACCAACTGAAAACGTCTGGTCAATGGTGGCCGAGCAACTGGCTCGTCACAATACGCCAGTCACTACTCTTGATGAACTGTGGTATCGTGTTGAAGCTGCATGGGCAGCTGTACCTGTACACGCCATCCAAGCTCTGTTTGACTCAATGTCCAGGCGTGTCAAGGCCGTTATTATGGCTAGAGGTGGTTGTTCTGGGTACTGATTTCTCAGCATCTATGCACCCAAATTGGGTGAAAATGTAATCACATGTCAGTTCTAGTATAATATATTTGTCCAATGAATACCCGTTATCATCTGCATTTCTTCTTGGTGTAGGAATTTTAATGGCCAGTAATGTAGTATTAAAGTGATTTAACTGCCTGAAGAGGCATTCTAAGTAAATTTTCCTATGATCTAATAAGGTTAATGGTAGCAGTACAATAATAATGACAATAATAACAATAATTGTAATGTTAAGTTTCTATAAACTTTAATACCATGCTTACAGAGTCTGATCGAAATAAATATTTAATAACAATAATATACCAATTCCTGATTGATTTCTATAGCTCTTTATATATAATTTTAATTTGTAGACTTTAATTCCATTTTTCCTGTTGCTTTGATTCCTTGTTTGAATACTGAAGATTACCTTACATTGTTAACAGTATAGAAAATGTATAATATAGAATGTGTAATGCATATTTGCATATAATAACTGTCCAAGTAGAAATATAGCATCTGAAGATAATTGTTTCATATACCAGCTTTGCAAAAAATGGTTCAAATGGCTCTGAGCACTATGGGACTCAACTGCTGAGGTCATTAGTCCCCTAGAACTTAGAACTAGTTAAACCTAACTAACCTAAGGACATCACAAACATCCATGCCCGAGGCAGGATTCGGACCTGCGACCGTAGCGGTCTTGCGGTTCCAGACTGCAGCGCCTTTAACCGCACGGCCACTTCGGCCGGCCCAGCTTTGCAGTTTGATCCTAAGATTACTTCAAACTTTATTTTGTAATATTATCATCAAAAATGGTTTCTGTATACAAGCTATTGCGGTGAGGGATCATGACCCCAAATATTTATTTACTTTTTGTTTTATTTATTTAATCTGATCTAATTATGGCAACCAGACCCTCTCTTACATCGGACCAGATTTTGACACATACGGTACATTTTTACGTCACAGTTTCCTAAGAAAATAACAATTTTAATGAGGCCAATAGTAATACAGTGATTTAATTGTCTGAAGAGGCATTCTAAGTAAATTGTACTATGATCTAATAACGTTAGTGCTAGCAGTACAATAATAATGAGAATAATAACAATAATGATGATCAAAATCTTAAACATGCATGCGAAACAGCAGCTGTTTAAATCTGAAGAGGTTGAAAAATCAGCCAAACAGTTGCAAATAAAGGTTTATTATCCTTTGACCATGATTTCGATACTTGTAAAAATATCTTCTTGAGAAGTAATGGCCTTATTACATCACATGAGGGCATAATAGATTAGATGAAGCGCATTCTGAAGTACGATATATGTAATTTGGTGCTATCTAAAGCCATGGCTTGCAATAATTCTTGTTTTATAAATTTCGTTTATGACAAGAGCCGCTCTGGTTCGTCCGGTCTACTGTGCCCTCTTGTGATGTAATAAGGCCACTACTTCTGAAGAAGATATTCTTACAAATATCTAAATCATGGTCAAGGGCTAATAAACCTTTATTTGCTACTGAATGGCAAGTTTTTCAACCTTTTCTATAATGATAATGGAAAGTATAAAAATAATTTGTAGGTATAGAAGGATAGATGTATTTTGATATAGCGAGTTCTGTGGAAAGGAAATTTAAGGTGACTGCACCAGGTAAGAACACTGGGGAAAGAGGAAGCACTGGCCGGGGAGAAGGATGTACAAAGATAACGACTGCTTACAGGGACAGTAGTGATCCTGCTGTAGTAGATACGTCATCAACTGTCTTCTGAAACTGGGGGTGTTATACAGTTCTCTAATATAATGCGGGAGGCTATTCCAGAGTCGGGTGTCTGCTATTGAGAAGGACTTCGAAAAAGTGACTGAACAATGGAATGGGACGTCAAGGATATTGTTCTGATGGGAACGGGTGTTTCTGCCATGCTTTTCAAATAAGAGCCTTAAAAATGAGGAGGGCGATGAGGAACACTGTGCGTTGATAAGACAGGAGAGAAGACAGAGAGTGTGTACGTCTCTGCGCTTGTCTGCACACAGCAACTGTGCATACGATAGTGGAATCGAAGAGTCGAATACCACAGATGTAACGTGCCGTGGGCATTCCTGAGAAAGACATTGAAAGATGACATCTCTGTAATCAGCAACTGGAGGTGTAAACGTTGGTACAAGTTTCTTTTTCTGACAGAGAGGGAATAGCTTCTTATATTTTTGTAGGTCATGGAGAGATGCTGATGTCTTCTTGCACATTGCAGTTACGTGCTCATTAAGTTTACATTTTCGTCTGTTATTATTCCTTGAGTCTTTGCTGAACGAGAGAAGGTAAGGGTTCCAGATATTTCGGGCTAATTAGCCTCGAATGAGTAACCAGTGCCGCTTGTGTTTTGGATGGGTTGAGCTTTAACCCTATATCCTCTGCCCATTTTCATGGTGTACTCAGGACGATGTTGAGATTCTCAACAGCTCTCTTATGGTTTTGCACTTTGATGTAACTGCAGATCAGCAGCGTACGTGTGCTACATGCAGTAGGACAAAACTGATGACACATGATTTAAGTACAGTGAAAAGAGTGTGCGACCTAACACCGAACCCTGAGGAATGCCTGATACCATTTGCCTCCATTGTGACTCTATGGTGCCGGAATGACGCGCCGCTGGCGAGACTTTGGGTATGAGCTAAACCATTGCACTGCATTCGGCGAGAAATTCAGGCTGCTGAATTTGGCAAGTAAAATGTCGAAATCTACGATGTGAAAGGCTTTGGTGAAGTCTAAGAAGTACGTGATAGTTACCTTTTGTCCATCCATAGCAAGCTTCAGGTCATCTGTTATCTTCATTTAGCTTTTTTAGTAAAAACATCAACTCTACACTCGGACTGGGCCCTCTTACGATTGGCCGTCTGGTGCCCACGAGGCTGTACAAAGGGCGACATCTGCCCGCGAGACAATCAGCATGTCACCAATACCTCCGACCATTAATGCCAGTAGATGAATGCTGATGGTGTCGCTGCTTATTCAAGTAGCTCCTCATTTGGCCGCATGGGACTGAGTGGACGTTGTTCCATAGCGCCTGCCTTAGAAAAGCATCTGCAGAGGTACGGAGGTACCGGGAACTAACGAGGATCCTTTGACACTGAAGGAAGTGATTATAGCTCGTTTTTTCTTCCTGCCTGTTTCTTCACCATTTTTCTTCAACTGTCATGAGCGGATATCACATGACATCCCATCCATAAAACCCTCTCTCACATTTTTGGATTACAGAGGGTGGCCTGCCCTGACTGGAAACGTTAAGCTGCCAAGCCACGACTATTTGACTACGGAGGCAGCCTCATTTTTTTAAAAGTAGAAGTGCTTTCCTTTTTCCTTACATATATTTACAAATTTCACAAAAAAATGGTTCAAATGGCTCTAAGCACTATGGGACTTAACATCTGAGGTCATCAGTCCCCTAGACTTAGAAGTACTTAAACCTAACTTACCTAAGGACATCACACACGTCCATGCCCGAGGCAGGATTAGAACCTGCGACCGTAGCAGCAGCCCGGTTCCTGTCTGAAGCGCCTAGAACCACTCGACCACAGCGGCTGGCACAAATTTCACAGCAAACTTTCAGAGAAAAAAGTGTCATGAAAACTCAGACCCACGAATGTGCCAAGTAATCCTAGAAATTACAAGCTACGACTAGCACTGGATAATTTCCAGTTGCCTGCGACAACGCCTGATTACTTGGATGGGCCCGCAGCCTGCCCGGTAACATTCCAGCCAGGTGAAGGCTGGCGCACGTACTGCCAACAATAAATCCGACACGATTCACGAACACGCTGACAGAACCGGCAACCATGGGAGGAAGTTGAGCTAGGGCAGACAGAAAGAGCCAGTGTTAGCAGTCGTAGTGCTTGATGGAATGCCAGCAGCTGTGAGTGCACACTTCCATTTTATATTGTGCGAATTTAACATCGAAGTTGTAAGTATTAGCTGTTGTTATACCGGATGGTTATAATTAAGGTCCAGATCCATTGTGTACTGTAATTATAGTATGGCATCGAAACTTGGTAGATACGCTAACGCGTTAATGCGAAACCGATATATCCTGGAAGACAAATTAGTTCCAATTTTGGCCACCAGATGCCAATCTGGCACTGTAAACTTTTCATATGATGCTATGACGTCCACGCTGTCATTTGACAAGCCATGGCGTGAGTCAAGAATATGGCTGTCAAGAAGAGAGACCATGCGCTAATAGTAAACCTGTTTTATGTGAACGACAGCAACTGCAGTGTTACATTAAGAGAGTATCACCGACCGAAAAGTCTCAGGAGAGGCCCGTTGTCATTAAGTGGTTTGAAGAAGATGATAATGAAATCGATTACACGTGTGAACTTGGTGTGGCATTGTGGCATCTGGAACAGTAAGGCGTCCTATTCCGGTGGAAGTCATCAACAAGGCTGCTGTTGTTGTAACTGACCGTGCAGCATGCAGCACGTGCTCCGGGTAGTGCCAGTGCTCATACTGTGTTACGGCAACTGTCCATTGTGTTTTCAATAGTACGGGAAGTTTTGCGGTCTATTTTACGCTGATGCCCGTATATGGTCCAGACGGTGCAGCAATTGAAAGCTCGTGATCGGCGGCAACGTTCTGTATTTTCTCGTCGGTTTCCAGCACGGATCAAAGTTGATAACACGAGGTCACCTCGTATTCTGTGAAGCGACGAGGCACGTTTTACACTGCAGGGTGCAGTGCATACACAGAACTGCAGGAGTTTGAGGTACGGATAAACCCCTTGTCGTGCACAAAGAGCCACTGCACTCACCACATGTGACTGTGTGGTGTGTATTCACAAACACCTTTATTCTCGGTCCGTTCTTCTTTGACGAGAATACATCCACAGGATCTGTCAGGGGTACGGTTATCGAGACTTCCCTGTACAGGATACGATTTCTGCTTTGGAAGAGCTCAGCTGTGTGGGAACCACTGTTTTCATGCAAGGTGTCGCTCGCTCAGTGAAAGACCTGATTAATGCCGCTTTTCACTAATGTTTTATCTCTAGAAGTTCTTCAGATGCGTGGCCTATGGGATCATCCGATCTGAATCCGTTTGACCTTTGACTCTGGGGATATCTAAAACAACACGTTTACAGTGAATACGTCCGATCTCTACCTGATCTGAAGGTCTGTATGCTGGAACACGTTGCTCTGATTACACCGAACTGCTGCGAGTAACAACTGATCACGCCGTTTTACAGATGTAGCGTCTCATCGACGTCTCCGATGCTAATACTGAACAAGATGTTTCATCGGCGGTCAACATTATCTTTTCTCACTTGTTTGACCTCTTCTGCCTACGTCTAGTTCTACACTGATTACATACGGAAACATTTCTATACGTTTTTATTGCATTCACCGCATCAGATTTGCTCCAAATGACCAAAACTGGAACTTTTTTTTCAGAGCAAATCGTTTCTATGTTAACGCATTAGCATATCTACCATGTTTCGGTACCACACGATAATTACAGCCCACACTGGACCTCTGTGAGCAGCTGTACTTTAGTTATAAACACTCGGTACGAATAGTTCTTAAATCAGGTGTATCACACGTTTAATTCTCAAACATTCGGGTGTGTGCTTCCAAACATTAAGTTTTTTTTTTTAATTGTCGATTCTTGGATCCTATGCTAAAGCAGTGTACTGTGCCTTTAATTTGTAATACGCGCCGGCCGCTGTGACCGAGCGGTTTTAGGCGCTTCAGTCTGGAACCGTGCGATCGCCTCTGGCATGAATGTGTGTGATGTCCATGGTTAGTTAGGTTTAAGTAATTCTAAGTTCTAGGGGACTGATGGCCTCAAAAATGGTTCAAATGCCTCTGAGCACTATGCGACTTAACTTCTGAGGTCATCAGTCGCCTAGAACGTAGAACTAATTAAACCTAACTAACCTAAGGACATCACACACATCCATGCCCGAGGCAGGATTCGAACCTGCGACCGTAGCGGTCACGCGGTTCCAGACTGAAGCGCCTAGAACCGCACGGCCACATCGGCCGGCTGAAGACCTCAGAAGGTTAAGTCCCATAGTGCTCAGAGCCATTTCAACCATTTTGTAATACGCAACACATCTTTCTTCCTGCCCCACCCAACCAGCCACGGAAAAATGGAATTTTGTGGTAAGTTCTATGGGACCAAACTGTTGAGGTCATCGGTCCCTAAGATTACACGCTGCTTAATCTAACTTAAACTAACTGACGCTAAGGACAACGCTGACACACATGCCCGAGGGAGGTTCAAAATGGCTCTGAGTACTATGGGACTTAACATCTATGGTCATCAGTACCCTAGGACTTAGAACTACTTAAACCTAACTAACCTAAGGACAGCACACAACACCCAGTCATCACGAGGCAGAGATAATGCCCGAGGGAGGACTCGAGCCTCCGACGGGGGGGAGCCACGCGAACCGTGACCAGGCGACCAAGACCGTGCGGCTACCCCGCGTGGCCACCAGACACCTCAGCGTTACTGTCACGCTTGTGCTTTCCTAAATGTCACTGTCGGCAGCTTTTGTGGTGCAGCTAGCGCCGTTCGGTGCTTGGATAGGTCGGTGCGAGACGGAGAAGAGTCAGTCAGCTGCTCCGCTGCAGAGCGTGGGCACTCGTGCAGGAAGCGAGTGACGTGACCACCGGGCAGCAGTCAGCGCGAGAGCGTAACCCAGTTGGGGCAGCAGCCGAAGTTGCTAAGGAGGGCTACGCTCGCTTGGAGGCGCGGATAGCGGAGCACGATATGAGGCGACGAGAACACACCACTCTGCCTAAAACCGTGGCACCTGCGGCTGAGTACTGGGGCACTGCCCTGACTTGGGTCAAGTCAGCGAAGCAGGACAAAGCTGTCGCAGTGGCGACAGTTGTACCTGCGGAACAGATGGTGGTGGTGGTTAGTGTTTAACGTCCCGTCGACAACGAGGTCATTAGAGACGGAGCTCATGCTCGGGTTAGGGAAGGATTGGGAAGGAAATCGGCCGTGCCCTTTCAAAGGAACCATCCCGGCATTTGCCTGAAGCGATTTAGGGAAATCACGGAAAACCTAAATCAGGATGGCTGGAGACGGGATTGAACCGTCGTCCTCCCGAATGCGAGTCCAGTGTGTACGGAACAGAGATGCAGAGCATACTACTCTGATTGATCTTTTATTAATGTCAAATGTGTCAATTTTCTACTTCCTCCACGATAATAATTACCGGAAATACGTCCTCTTTTATGTTTCCTCTTGATGTTCACCTCTAGTCTGAATTACATTATGTGAATAATAATAATGAACCCCGATGAACCATGTACCTTGCCGTTAGTGGGGAGGCTTGCGTGCCTCAACGATACAGATAGCCATATCGTAGGTGCAACCACAACGGAGGGGTATCTGTTGAAAGGCCAGACAAACGTGTGCTTCCTGAAGAGGGGCAGCAGACTTTTCAATAGTTGCAGGGGTTACAGTCTGGATGATTGACTGATCTGGCCTTGTAACACTAACCAAAGTGGCCGTGCTGTTCTGGTACTGCGAACGGCTGAAAGCAAGGGGAAACTACAGCCGTAATTTTTCCCGAGGGCATGCAGCCTTACTGTATGATTAAATGATAATGCCGTCCTATTGGGTAAAATATTCCGGAGGTAAAATAGTCCCCCATTCGGATCTCCGGGCGGAGACTACTAAAGACGACGTTGTTATCAGGAGAAAGAAAACTAGCGTTCTACGGATCGGAGCGTGGAATGTCAGATCCCTTAATCGGGAAGGTAGGTTAGAAAATTTAAAACGGGAAATAGATAGGTTAAAGTTAGATATAGTGGAAATTAGTGAAGTTCGGAGGCAAGAGGAACAAGACTTTTGGTCAGGAGAATAAAGGGTTATAAATACAAAATCAAATAGGGGTAATGCAGGAGTAGGTTTAATAATGAATAAAAAAAAATGGGAGTACGGGTAAGCTACTACAAACAGCATAGTGAACGTATTATAGTGGCCAAGATAGACACGAAGCCCATGCCTACTACAGTAGTACAAGTTTATATGCCAACTAGCTCTGCAGATGACGAAGAAATTGAAGAAATGTATGATGAGATAAAAGAAATTGTTCAGGTAGTGAAGGGAGACGAAAATTTAATAGTCATGGGTGACTGGAATTCGACAGTAGGAAAAGGGAGAGAAGGAAACATAGTAGGTGAATATGGATTGGGGCTCAGAAACGAAAGAGGAGGCCGTCTGGTACAATTTTGCACAGAGCATAACTTAATCATAGCTAACACTTGGTTCAAGAATCATAAAAGAAGGTTGTATACATGGAAGAACCCTGGAGATAGTAAAGGGTATCAGACAGATTCTATAATGGTACGACAGAGATTTAGGGAACAGGTTTTAAATTCTAAGACATTTCCAGGCGCAGATGTGGACTCTGACCACAATCTATTGGTTATGAACTGTAGATTAAAACTGAAGAAACTGCAAAACGGTGGGAATTTAAGGAGACGAGACCTGGATAAACTGAATGAACCAGAGGTTGTACAGAGTTTCAGGGAGAGCATAACTGAACAATTGACAGGAATGTGGGAAAGAAATACAGTAGAAGAAGAATGGGTAACTTTGAGGGATGAAATAGTGAAGGCAGCAGAGGATGAATTAGGTAAAAAGAGGAGATCTAGTAGAAACCCTTGGATAACAGAAGAAATATAGAATTTATTTGATGAAAGGAGAAAATATAAAAATGCAGTAAATGAAGCAGGGAAAAAGGAATACAAACGTTTCAAAAATGATATCGACAGGAAGCGCAGAATGGCTAAGCAGGGATGGCTAGAGGACAAATGTAAGGATGTAGAGGCTTATCTCACTAGGGGTAAGATAGATACTGCCTACAAGAAAATTAAACTTTGGAGAAAGGAGAACCACTTGCATGAATATCAAGAGTTTTGATAGAAACCCAGTTCTAAGCAAAGAAGGGAAAGCAGAAAGGTGGAAGGAGTATATAGAGGGTCTATACAAGGGCGATGTATTTGAGGACAATATTATGGAAATGGAAGAGGATGTAGATGAAGATGAAATGGGAGATATGATACTGAGTGAAGAGTTTGACAGAGCATTGAAAGACCTGAGTCGAAACAAGGCCCCCGGAATAGACAACATTCCATTAGAACTACTGACAACCTTGGGAGAGCCAGTCCTGACAAAACTCTACCATCTGGTGAGCAAGATGTATGAGACAGGCGAAATACCCTCAGACTTCAAGAAGAATATAATAATTCAAATCCCAAAGAAAGCAGGTGTTGACAGATAGGAAAATTACCGAACTATCAGTTTAAAAAGTCACAGCTGCAAAATACTAACGCCAATTCTCTACAGACGAATGGAAAAACTGATAGAAGCCGACCTCGGGGAAGATCAGTTTGGATTCCGTAGAAATGTTGGAACACGTGAGGCAATACTGACCCTACGACTTATCTTAGAAGAAAGATTAAGGAAAGGCAAACCTACGTTTCTAGCATTTGTAGACTCAGAGAAAGCTTTTGACAATGTCGATTGGAATACTCTCTTTCAAATTCTGAAGGTGGCAGGGGTAAAATAGAGGTAGCGAAAGGCTATTTACAATTTGTACAGAAATCAGATGGCAGTTATAAGAAAGCCGTGGGGTATGAAAGGGAAGCAATGATTGGGAAGGGAGTGAGACAGGGTTGTAGCCTATCCCCGATGTTACTCAATCTGTATATTGAGCAAGCAATTAAGGAAACAAAAGAATAGTTCGGAGTAGGTATTAAAATCCAGGGAGAAGAAATAAAAACTTTGAGGTTCGCCGATGACATTGTAATTCTGTCAGAGACAGCAAAGGACTTGGAAGACAGTTGAACGGAATGGACAGTGTCTTGAAAGGAGGGTATAAGATGAACATCAACAAAAGCAAAACGAAGATAATGGAATGTAGTCGAATTAAATCAGGTGATGCTGAGGGAATTAGATTAGGAAATGAGACATTTAAGTAGTAAAGAAGTTTTGCTATTTGGGGAGCAGAATAACTGATGATGGTCGAAGTAGAGAGGATATAAAATGTAGACTGGCAATGGCAAGGATAGCGTTTCTGAAGAAGACGATATTTGTTAACATCGAGTATAGATTTAGGTGTCAGGAAGTCTTTTCTGAAAGTATTTGTATGGAGTGTAGCCATGTATTGAAGTGAAACATGGACGATAAATAGTATAGACAAGAAGAGAATAGAAGATTTCGAAATGTGGTGCTACAGAAGAATGCTGAAGATTAGATGGGTAGATCACATAACTAATGAGAAGGTATTGAATAGAATTTGGGAGAATAGGAGCTTGTGGCACAACTTGGCTAGTAGAAGGAATCGGTTGGTAGGACATGTTCTGAGACATCGAGGTATCACCAATTTAGTATTGGAGGGCAGCGTGGAGGGTAAAAATCGTAGAGGGGGACCAAGAGATGAATGCACTAAGCAGATTCAGAAGGATGTAGGCTGCAGTAGGTACTGGGAGATGAAGAAGCGTGCACAGGAGAGAGTAGCATGGAGAGCTGCATCAAACCAGTCTCAGGACTGAAGACCACAACAACAACAACATACTTTTAAACATCTCCATTTATTAAGTTTTGTCACAAACCAAAGATAACGAATGAAAAAGTCCATCTAGAAACTACTGCACGCTTTTTCCGTTGAAATCGAACACTTCCTTGTGCAGTACTTAGGAAGACCACAATACTAGCATTTTTCTGCAGTATTACCAATAAAGTAAATTGAATTAGAAAGAATGGTCCTAAAACTGTCCATTTACGTATTTTGAGACAAAAATCTAGTTGACGTCAAATACGAAGAGCATCCTGAGAAAGGTATCGCTGGACGGTTTTAAAAATATTTATTTTTAAATTTGTCTTTATTGCTTCTTATACAGCTTGCACTCTTTTTCTACGCTTTCCGCCATCGATGAAGGACATTTTTGTATCTGAAGTCAGGTTTTTGTATTGCGTAATTGAAGAATGTTGCCACCAGCATCGATTTCTGCTGCTTTTGATATCGTCTTCCTCCTCTAATAGCTGACCATAAAGCATCTTGTCCAAGTGAATAAATAGATGATTAATTCTTGGAGTCAAATAGATGCTGTAGGGAGGAAGAAAAAATTATTCCCGCTAAAATAACTTCGCTAAATATATTGCCTTTATTTACATCGTAATCTCTGGATCTTCACTAGATTTTTGCACCTATTTACAGTCAATTTCCCTACTCTTTGCTTTATCTATATAATTTTCACAGAATTTACCATGAGCACATATCAGCATTCTACATGTACACGTACCGTCTGTGAACCACTGTAAACGGATCGACAAAGCATATTTCCCATTGTATCACGTATCATTATTTCTTCCTGTTTAAGTCACATATGGTTAGCGGAAAGAATCATTGCTTAAATGCCTCTATGCGTGCAGCAATTAATCTTCCCATATTTTCATTCCGGAAACAAACATTGGACAGGATTACTTGGACAGCGAGAACATCTGTATCTGTCTGAACGTTCTTCGCCTCTGAAAGAGCACGGCAGTTTCGTGACATGTTGCATTAACAACCAGACACTTGATACTGGATGAAATAAATCACTGACGACTGAAAAAGTCATAATAACAGTGCCACAGTGTCCCTGGTTTAAAGTAGCACTGTCTTTCTCATTAATAATTTTCAAAGCTGCAGGCGACGGTTGCGTTGCGATATTTGTAAATACATTCTTCTGGCTTTGTTTCAGATCTGTAGGACTCCGTGATCTTTGACTACCACTTCAATTTCATCTAGTACGATCGTGTACAGTACATCGATTTTCATCCGAGATTAACAGTGGGAGCTACGCCATCGCCACGTGCAGCCGGAAGCTGAGTGTGGGCGGCCGCCGGGGTCACCTGTGTAAGCCGCGCTGCTTACAATGCACCGGGCCGCTCTGGCCGACACCTGTTCGCCCGCCACTGTTTTCCTTCCATTCCCGCCGACACGACATCCTGTTTACGTCCGCGTCACGGCCCTCTTGCCGAGCCTCCCCTGGGCGAAACCACACCGTCCTGGCGGGGCCGCAGCTGTGGCGGTCTCATCCACCACCTCTTCTGGCACACTAGAAGCTCAACATGAGATGTAGCTGAGTAGAGTCTTGATACGGTTGTCTGAAAAGCACCCTACATATCATCCAGTCTCTGTTCGTCAGTGCTGCCAGCTTAGCTTCTACTGCAACATTGCTGCTTGTCAAATGTATTCGCCGGCATATTTTCTGCCCATGCTGCTGCTGAGTGATATGAAAGTGAGTCGACCTGGCACTAATACTTTCCCTCAGGACTGCAGCCGCGGTGTCAGTAATGTTTTCCGTACGTGCTCAAGGTTGCAGGGTGGAGCACTCAGAAAGCTAATTCAACAATCGAGATGGCAGCTGGATATCCTATTAACCTACATTTCAGGGAACTCAAGGGCTTAAGAAGAGGTCTGAATTTTTGATCGTTTTTTTCCATCACTTGCTGACACTTCACTACTATGTGCCCAACCGAGGTGGTGCAGCGCTTAAAACACTGGACTCATTTTCAGGTGGACAGGGGTTCAAATTCACACATGGCCATCCAGATTTAGGCTTACCACATTTTCTTTAAATCGCTCTAAACAAATGTCGAAATGGTCCTTCCAAGAGCACGCGACATATTTTTTTTGAATCCTGTGCTCCATGTTTAATGAACTCGTCGCCGACAGGCCGTTAAACTATAATTTTTCTTTCTTCTGACAAACTTGTTGCAAGGTGCCTTATCTGGCTGAGGGATATCATCCATTCTAAGGAAGAAGGAATGTTCTGATTTCACATCTCGTCGACCACATGATTGTTAGAGGATGGTCATCTTTCCACTCGAAGACACTGTATACTTACGAACCTTCTTCTTGAAGATAAGTTCTTAATGAAACCTGTTTATAACGTGAATTAATGACTCTGCAGAATGCCAGGGAGCCCAGATGATAAACGTTTGCTCACCGTCTTGTTCTTACAGTAGTGGTTGCAGAGGGGTTGGTCTCCAATGTTTTTCGCTCCACGCACCGACATTATCCGTCCTATGAAGCACAAAATGTGACACTAGAGAGTTATGTTTGTTACCAATCTTAAACAATACAGATTGTGTATGGTGGAGCCAATACAACTACACTCCTGGAAATTGAATTAAGAACACCGTGAATTCATTGTCCCAGGAAGGGGAAACTTTATTGACACATTCCTGGGGTCAGATACATCACATGATCACACTGACAGAACCACAGGCACATAGGCACAGGCAACAGAGCATGCACAATGTCGGCACTAGTACAGTGTATATCCACCTTTCGCAGCAATGCAGGCTGCTATTCTCCCATGGAGACGATCGTAGAGATGCTGGATGTAGCCCTGTGGAACGGCTTGCCATGCCATTTCCACCTGGCGCCTCAGTTGGACCAGCGTTCGTGCTGGACGTGCAGACCGCGTGAGACGACGCTTCATCCAGTCCCAAACATGCTCAATGGGGGACAGATCCGGAGATCTTGCTGGCCAGGGTAGTTGACTTACACCTTCTAGAGCACGTTGGGTGGCACGGGATACATGCGGACGTGCATTGTCCTGTTGGAACAGCAAGTTCCCTTGCCGGTCTAGGAATGGTAGAACGATGGGTTCGATGACGGTTTGGATGTACCGTGCACTATTCAGTGTCCCCTCGACGATCACCAGTGGTGTACGGCCAGTGTAGGAGATCGCTCCCCACACCATGATGCCGGGTGTTGGCCCTGTGTGCCTCGGTCGTATGCAGTGCTGATTGTGGCGCTCACCTGCACGGCGCCAAACACGCATACGACCATCATTGGCACCAAGGCAGAAGCGACTCTCATCGCTGAAGACGACACGTCTCCATTCGTCCCTCCATTCACGCCTGTCGCGACACCACTGGAGGCGGGCTGCACGATGTTGGGGCGTGAGCGGAAGACGGCCTAACGGTGTGCGGGACCGTAGCCCAGCTTCATGGAGACGGTTGCGAATGGTCCTCGCCGATACCCCAGGAGCAACAGTGTCCCTAATTTGCTGGGAAGTGGCGGTGCGGTCCCCTACGGCACTGCGTAGGATCCTACGGTCTTGGCGTGCATCCGTGCGTCGCTGTGGTCCGGTCCCAGGTCGACGGGCACGTGCACCTTCCGCCGACCACTGGCGACAACATCGATGTACTGTGGAGACCTCACGCCCCACGTGTTGAGCAATTCGGCGGTACGTCCACCCGGCCTCCCGCATGCCCACTATACGCCCTCGCTCAAAGTCCGTCAACTGCACATACGGTTCACGTCCACGCTGTCGCGGCATGCTGCCAGTGTTAAAGACTGCGATGGAGCTCCGTATGCCACGGCAAACTGGCTGACACTGACGGCGGCGGTGCACAAATGCTGCGCAGCTAGCGCCATTCGACGGCCAACACCGCGGTTCCTGGTGTGTCCGCTGTGCCGTGCGTGTGATCATTGCTTGTACAGCCCTCTCGCAGTGTCCGGAGCAAGTATGGTGGGTCTGACACACCGGTGTCAATGTGTTCTTTTTTTCCATTTCCAGGAGTGCATTTTTCGTCAATGCACTATTGTTTTCATTGGTCAAGACATGATCCTTCATCTTCAGTGCACCATGAGCGCCACAGTTCACTGAGCTTTCGTTGACATGGGTCTGTTTATCTCTGGTTTATTTGGTCGCTAATCTGTACGTTTTCTCCACGTAAATTGGTATCTGCACACTGGTACATTCTGCATTCAGCTCGGGCACCAATTACAGAGCCACAGAATAAGACTCAAGAATACAAAAGAATCCTAATCCAAGCTATATATATCGGTATACTGATCAGTTGCCGTAGTCTTTCTCTCTTTTTTTATTCAGATATTCAGGAATAGATTTTAGGAACATTTCATGGATGATGATGGCCCCAATTATGTGTATTTTATGTATAACCAATATGTAAACCTATTTGTGGTATTAACTATACGCTGACATTGTTTATTTAATAATATCTTTTTAAGTGTTTTCTAGTGATTAGCTGCTGGTATTGATTCCCTTGCGTTTCGAATCTTTTCCAAGGAAAAGAGCTGAATCATTATTTTTTCTAAATTCTGGACAGTTCGAAATCAGTTTCTCATCACGAATTTAAAATCTAATAATGAAGCTAAAAAACAAAGGAATGTCATGTAGACAGACAAGAAACCTTCTGCAGATTCATACTTAAATTGAAACTGCAACTAGAGTTCCAGGATTAATAAACATATCGTGTACTTGTTATACTGTGCTATCCTTATGAAAAACTGACACACATCAAGGTATCCGAATGAAGCATATCACGATCTTGTCTTACTTCCTAGTAGCATACGTTTCCGGGTGGGACAAATTCTGGCTCCATATATGCTTTACAGAAAGCCTCTACTACAGCCTGTTACAGTTTCCGTCTGATATCAGCCACAAAACATTTCTGAAAAGGGCAATTACATTATGACTTACAAGTGCTTTTTGCATTACTACATATCTATATTTTTATATTCCACATCTGTAACTGAGACTACCAAAAACCAGCTTTATGGAAGAAAGCTTTCCACCTATCTCCTTTTGATATAAGCTTTGCTTTGTCCGTTTTCAGCAATCACAATTCCTAGACAATGCATTTCTTTTACTAAGTCTTCATCACTTTTAAGTCAGCTTGAGCAAATCTTCTCCTCTTTCTTCTTCTTCTCCTTCTTCTTCAATTTCTTCTTTATTGTCTGTAGCCAGTTTGGAACAACTTTTTGTTCTATGAGGATATAAATTGTTCAATGTATCAGCAATATAGTCTTTGTAAAACTAATCTTCTTTGACACTGATAATGCTGCACTTTATGTAGCAATCTACTTTCACGTCTCATGGGAATATATTGACATAATTTAGGTATATTGACATAATTTAGACTGATGCATTATAACATTTCGAATGATATCTTGTAGAGGTCACTACTTCCTTCCAACTCTTCTTTTCATTCTATCCCTCAAAGTTGTACCGTTATCGAATGTAAGAGTTTCACCAGTGATCAGTTTATTTTTGTTTCTTTTCTGTTTAGTGCAGAGCTTAATATTTCTTTCACATTCAAACGCTTTTTTCAAAATAGCTTTATAAAATCAGGTTGAAATTCATCTTCTTTGTTTAATGAAGTCTTTTCTTGCAGTAAATTTAATTTATTGTATTTTCTTAAATTCTTTACTTAATAATTTAAATATTTATTGAATTTGAAACTGTAAAAAATCTTTTACACATAACCGGCATTGTATTTCAGTTTCAGATGTCTTTATTTACACTTCGTGCAGATTTGTCGATTTCTGTGCATATATTTATATTTTTTCCCGAGGACATGCAGCTCTACTGTATGATTAAATGATGATGGCGTCCTCTTGGGTAAAATATTCCGGAGGTAAAATAGTCCCCCATTCGGATCTCCGGGCGGGGACTACTCAAGAGGACGTCGTTATCAGGAGAAAGAAAACTGGCGTTCTACGGATCGGAGCGTGGAATGTCAGATCACTTAATCGGGCAGGTAGGTTAGAAAATTTAAAAAGGGAAATGGATAGGTTAAAGTTAGATATAGTGGGAATTAGTGAAGTTCGGTGGCAGGAGGAACAAGACTTTTGGTCAGGTGATTACAGGGTTATAAATACAAAATCAAATAGGGGTAATGCAGGAGTAGGTTTAATAATGAATAAAAGAATAGGAGTGCGGGTTAGCTACTACAAACAGCATAGTGAACGCATTATTGTGGCCAAGATAGACACAAAGCCCATGCCTACTACAGTAGTACAAGTTTATATGCCAACTAGCTCTGCAGATGATGAAGAAATAGATGAAATGTATGACGAGATAAAAGAAATTATTCAGGTAGTGAAGGGAGACGAAAATTTAATAGTCATGGGTGACTGGAATTCGTCAGTAGGAAAAGGGAGAGAAGGAAACATAGTAGGTGAATATGGATTGGGGGGAAGGAATGAAAGAGGAAGCCGCCTTGTAGAATTTTGCACACAGCATAACTTAATCATAGCTAACACTTGGTTCAAGAATCATGAAAGGAGGCTCTATACATGGAAGAAGCCTGGAGATACTGACAGGTTTCAGATAGATTATATAATGGTAAGACAGAGATTTAGGAACCAGGTTTTAAATTGTAAGACATTTCCAGGGGCAGATGTGGATTCTGACCACAATCTATTGGTTATGAACTGCAGATTGAAACTGAAGAAACTGCAAAAAGGTGGGAATTTAAGGAGATGGGATCTGGATAAACTGAAAGAACCAGAGGTTGTAGAGAGTTTCAGGGAGAGCATAAGGGAACAATTGACAGGAATGGGGGAAAGAAATACAGTAGAAGAAGAATGGGTAGCTCTGAGGGATGAAGTGGTGAAGGCAGCAGACGATCAAGTAGGTAAAAAGACGAGGGCTAATAGAAATCCTTGGGTAACAGAAGAAATATTGAATTTAATTGATGAAAGGAGAAAATATAAAAATGCAGTAAATGAAGCAGGCAAAAAGGAATACAAACGTCTCAAAAATGAAATCGACAGGAAGTGCAAAATGGCTAAGCAGGGATGGCTAGAGGACAAATGTAAGGATGTAGAGGCTTGTCTCACTAGGGGTAAGATAGATACTGCCTACAGGAAAATTAAAGAGACCTTTGGAGAGAAGAGAACCACTTGTATGAATATCAAGAGCTCAGATGGAAACGCAGTTCTAAGCAAAGAAGGGAAGGCAGAAAGGTGGAAGGAGTATATAGAGGGTTTATACAAGGGAGATGTACTTGAGGAAAATATTATGGAAATGGAAGAGGAGGTAGATGAAGATGAAATGGGAGATAAGATACTGCGTGAAGAGTTTGACAGAGCACTGAAAGACCTGAGTCGAAACAAGGCCCCGGGAGTAGACAACATTCCATTAGAACTACTGACAGCCTTGGGAGAGCCAGTCCTGACAAAACTCTACCATCTGGTGAGCAAGATGTATGAGACAGGCGAAATACCCTCAGACTTCAAGAAGAATATAATAATTCCAATCCCAAAGAAAGCAGGTGTTGACAGATGTGAAAATTACCGAACTATCAGTTTAATAAGTCACAGCTGCAAAATACTAACGCGAATTCTTTACAGACGAATGGAAAAACTGGTAGAAGCCGACCTCGGGGATGATCAGTTTGGATTCCGTAGAAATGTTGGAACACGCGAGGCAATACTGACCTTACGACTTATCTTGGAAGAAAGATTAAGAAAAGGCAAACCTACGTTTCTAGCATTTGTAGACTTAGAGAAAGCTTTTGACAACGTTGACTGGAATACTCTCTTTCAAATTCTGAAGGTGGCAGGGGTAAAATACAGGGAGCGAAAGGCTATTTACAATTTGTACAGAAACCAGATGGCAGTTATAAGAGTCGAGGGGCATGAAAGGGAAGCAGTGGTTGGGAAATGAGTGAGACAGGGTTGTAGCCTCTCCCCGATGTTATTCAATCTGTATATTGAGCAAGCAGTAAAGGAAACAAAAGAAAAATTCGGAGTAGGTATTAAAATTCATGGAGAAGAAGTAAAAACTTTGAGGTTCGCCGATGACATTGTAATTCTGTCAGAGACAGCAAAGGACTTGGAAGAGCAGTTGAACGGAATGGACAGTGTCTTGAAAGGAGGATATAAGATGAACATCAACAAAAGCAAAACGAGGATAATGGAATGTAGTCAAATTAAGTCGGGTGATGCTGAGGGAATTAGATTAGGAAATGAGACACTTAAAGTAGTAAAGGAGTTTTGCTATTTAGGGAGTAAAATAACCGATGATGGTCGAAGTAGAGAGGATATAAAATGTAGACTGGCAATGGCAAGGAAAGCGTTTCTCAAGAAGATAAATTTGTTAACATCGAGTATAGATTTAGGTGTCAGGAAGTCGTTTCTGAAAGTATTTGTATGGAGTGTAGCCATGTATGGAAGTGAAACATGGACGATAACCAGTTTGGACAAGAATCGAATAGAAGCTTTCGAAATGTGGTGCTACAGAAGAATGCTGAAGATAAGGTGGGTAGATCACATAACTAATGAGGAGGTATTGAATAGGATTGGGGAGAAGAGAAGTTTGTGGCACAACTTGACTAGAAGAAGGGATCGGTTGGTAGGACATGTTTTGCGGCATCAAGGGATCACAAATTTAGCATTGGAGGGCAGCGTGGAGGGTAAAAATCGTAGAGGGAGACCAAGAGATCAATACACTAAGCAGATTCAGAAGGATGTAGGTTGCAGTAGGTACTGGGAGATGAAGAAGCTTGCACAGGATAGAGTAGCATGGAGAGCTGCATCAAACCAGTCTCAGGACTGAAGACCACAACAACAACAACATTTATAAAACACCTTCGTTTCTGAATATAAAAATCTTATTATTATATAATAATATTTGTAATGTTAAGTTTATATAGACTTTAATACTATGCTTACAGAGCCTGATCCAAATAAATATTTAATAACAATAATATACCAATTCCTGATTGATTTCTGTAGCTCTTTTATATATAATTGTGATTTTAAGACTTTAATTCCATTTTACCTGTCGCTTTGATTACTTATTTGAATACTGAAGATTACCTTACACTGTTAACAGTACAGAAAATGCATAAAATGGAATGTGTAATGCATATTTGCATATAGTAACTGTCTAAGGAGAAATATAGCATCTGAAGATAATTGTTTCATGCACCAGATTTTTCAATTTGTTCCTAAGATTACTTCAAACTATAACTTTGTTATATTTCCTTTCAAAAATATTTTATGTATACAAACAGTAGCAGTGAAATGTGCAACTCCTCCCCAGAGATATAAAATTGGAAGTAACAAATCACGTTGTTGTTGTTGTTGTAGTCTTCAGTACAGTGACTGGTTTGATACAGCTCTCCATGCTACTCTATCCTGTGCAAGCTTCTTCATCTCCAAGTAACTACTGCAACCAACGTCCTTCTGTATCTGCTTGTTGTATTCATCTCATGGTCTCCCTCTACGATTTTTACCCTCCACGCTGCCCTCCGATACTAAATTCGTGACCCCTTGATGTCTCAGAACAAGTCCAACCAACCAATCCCTTCTCTTAGTCAAGTTGTGCCACAGATTCCTCTTCTACCAAATTCTCCTCAGTACCTCCTCATTAGTTAGGTGATCTACCCACCTAATCTTAAGCATTCTTCTGATGCATCACATTACGAAAGCTTCTATTCTCCTCTTGTCTAAACCATTTATTGTCCATGTTTCACTTCCATACATGGTAACACTCGATGCAAACACTTTCAGAAAAGACTTCCTGACACTTAAATCTATACTCGATGGTAACAAACTTCTCCTGTTCAGGAACTCTTTCCTTGTCATTGAACTAATTTACTACTTCAAGAGTCTCATTTCCTAATCTAATTCCCTGAGCATCAGCTGATTTAATGCGACTACATTTTGCCTTTGTTGATGTTCATCTAATATCCTCCTTTCAAGACACTGTCCATTCCGCTCAAATGTTCTTCAAAGTCCTTTGCTGTCTCTGACAGTATTACAATGTCATCGGCAAACCTTAAAGTTTTTATTTCTCCTCCATGGATTTTAATTCCCACTCCGAATTTTTCTTTTGTTTCCTTTACTGCTTGCACAATATATAGATTGAATAACATTGGGGTAGGCTACAACCATGTCTCACTCCCTTTCCAACCACTGCTTCCCTTTCATCCCTCTCGACTCTTATAACCGCCATCTCGTTTCTGTACAAATTGTAAATAGCCTTTCACTCCCTGTATTTCACCCTTGCCACCTTCAGAATTTGAAACAGAGTATTCCAGTCAACATTGTCAAAAGTTTTCTCTAAGTCTACAAATGCTAGAAACGTAGGTTTGCTTTCCTTAATCTATCTTCTAAAATAAGTCGTAGGATCAGTATTCCTTCGCGTGTTCCAACATTTCTACGGAAGCCAAACTGATCTTCCCGAAGTTCGGCTTCTACCAGTTTTTCCATTCGTCTGTAGAGAATTCGTGTTAGTATTTTGCAGCCGTGACCTATTAAACTGACAGTTCGGCAATTTTCACACCTGTCAGCACCTGCTTTCTTTGGGATTGGAATTATTACATTCTTCTTCAAGTCTGAGGGTATTTCGCCTGTCTCATATATCTTACTCACCAGAGTCGTGGCTGGCTCTCCCAAGGCTATCAGTAGTTCTAATGGAATGTTGTCTACTTCCCAAGGCCTTGTTTCGACTGGGGTCTTTCAGTGCTCTGTCAAACTCTTCACACAGTATCATATCTCCCATTTCATCTTCATCAACGTCCTCTTGCATGTTCACAATGTAGCCCTCAAGTACATAGCCGTTGTATAGTCCTTGTATATACTCGTTCCATCTTTCTACTTTCCCTTCCTTTCTTATTAATGGTTTTCCATCAGAGCTCTTGATATTCAAGCAAGTGGTTCTCTTTTCTCCAAAGGTCTCTTTAATTTTCCTGTAGGCAGTATCTATCTGGCCACTAGTGATATATGCCTTTACATCCTTACATTTATTCTCTAGCCAACCTTGCTTAGCGATTTTGCACTTCTTGCCGATCTCATTTGTGAGACGATTATATTCCTTTTTACCTGCTTCATTTACTGCATTTTTATATTTTCTCCTTTCATGAGCTAGATTCAATATCTCATCTGTTACCGAAAGATTTCAACCAGTCCTCGTCCTTTTACCTACTTGATCCTTTGCTGCCTTCGCTATTTCATCTCTAAGCTACTCAATCGTCTTCTACTGTATTTCTTTTCCCCATTCTTGTCAGTTGTTCTCTAATACTCTCTATGAAACACTCTACAAAAAATCTGCTCCTGGAGATGTCTTACAATTTAAAACCTGGTTCCTAAATCCCTGTCTTACCATTATATAATCTATCTGAAACCTTCCTGTGTCTCCAGGTGTCTTCCACATATAAAACCTACTTTCAAGATTCTTAAGCCAAGTGTTAGCTGTGATTAAGTTATGGTCTGTGCAGAATTTTTCCAGGCTGCTTACTCTTTGATACCTTACCCCAATTCCGTATGCACCTACTACTTTTCCTTCTCTCCCTTTTACTATTATTGAATTCTTGTCCCCCATGACTATTAAATTTTCGTCTCCCTTCACTATCCGAATAATTTATTTCATCTCATCATACATTTCCTCAATCTCTTCGTCATCTGCGGAGCTATTTGGCATATATACTTGTACTACTGTGCTAAGCGTGGGCTTCGTGTCGATCTTGGCTATAATGATGCGGCCACTATACTGTTCGTAGTAGCTTACTCGCGCCTCCTATTAAACCTACTCCTTCATTACCCCCATTTGATTTTGTGTTTATAACCCTGTATTCACCTGACCAGAAGTCTTGTTCCTACTGCCACCGAACTTCACTAATTCCCACTGTATCTAACATCCAACTATCTATTTCCCTTTTTTAATTTTCTAACTTTCCTGCCCGATTAAGGGATCAGATTTTCGACGCTCCGATCCGCAGAAAGCCAGTTTTGTTTTCCCGATAACGACATTCTCCTGATTAATCCCCGACCGGAGATCCAAATGGGGGACTATTTCACCTCCGAAATACACTCCTGGAAATTGAAATAAGAACACCGTGAATTCATTGTCCCAGGAAGGGGAAACTTTATTGACACATTCCTGGGGTCAGATACATCACATGATCACACTGACAGAACCACAGGCACATAGGCACAGGCAACAGAGCATGCACAATGTCGGCACAAGTACAGTGTATATCCACCTTTCGCAGCAATGCAGGCTGCTATTCTCCCATGCAGACGATCGTAGAGATGCTGGATGTAGTCCTGTGGAACGGCTTGCCATGCCATTTCCACCTGGCGCCTCAGTTGGACCAGCGTTCGTGCTGGACGTGCAGACCGCGTGAGACGACGCTTCATCCAGTCCCAAACATGCTCAATGGGGGACAGATCCGGAGATCTTGCTGGCCAGGGTAGTTGACTTATACCTTCTAGAGCACGTTGGGTGGCACGGGATACATGCGGACGTGCATTGTCCTGTTGGAACAGCAAGTTCCCTTGCCGGTCTAGGAATGGTAGAACGATGGGTTCGATGACGGTTTGGATGTACCGTGCACTATTCAGTGTCCCCTCGACGATCACCAGTGGTGTACGGCCAGTGTAGGAGATCGCTCCCCACACCATGATGCCGGGTGTTGGCCCTGTGTGCCTCGGTCGTATGCAGTGCTGATTGTGGCGCTCACCTGCACGGCGCCAAACACGCATACGACCATCATTGGCACCAAGGCAGAAGCGACTCTCATCGCTGAAGACGACACGTCTCCATTCGTCCCTCCATTCACGCCTGTCGCGACACCACTGGAGGCGGGCTGCACGATGTTGGGGCGTGAGCGGAAGACGGCCTAACGGTGTGCGGGACCGTAGCCCAGCTTCATGGAGACGGTTGCGAATGGTCCTCGCCGATACCCCAGGAGCAACAGTGTCCCTAATTTGCTGGGAAGTGGCGGTGCGGTCCCCTACGGCACTGCGTAGGATTCTACGGTCTTGGCGTGCATCCGTGCGTCGCTGCGGTCCGGTCCCAGGTCGACGGGCACGTGCACCTTCCGCCGACCACTGGCGACAACATCGATGTACTGTGGAGACCTCACGCCCCACGTGTTGAGCAATTCGGCGGTACGTCCACCCGGCCTCCCGCATGCCCACTATACGCCCTCGCTCAAAGTCCGTTAACTGCACATACGGTTCACGTCCACGCTGTCGCGGCATGCTACCAGTGTTAAAGACTGCGATGGAGCTCCGTATGCCACGGCAAACTGGCTGACACTGACGGCGGCGGTGCACAAATGCTGCGCAGCTAGCGCCATTCGACGGCCAACACCGCGGTTCCTGGTGTGTCCGCTGTGCCGTGCGTGTGATCTTTGCTTGTACAGCCCTCTCGCAGTGTCCGGAGCAAGTATGGTGGGTCTGACACACCGGTGTCAGTGTGTTCTTTTTTCCATTTCCAGGAGTGTATTTTACCCAAGAGGATGTCATCATCATTTAACCACACAGTAAAGCTGAAGGTCTTTGGGAAAAATTACGGCTGTAGTTTCCCTGGGTTCAGCTCTTTGGAGTACCAGCATTGCAAGTCCGTTTTGGTTAATGTTACAAGGCCAGATCAGTGAATCATCCAGGCTGTTGCTCCTGCAACTGCTGATAAGGCAGTTGACCCTCTTCAGGAACCACGCGATTGTCTGGCCCCTCAATAGATAGCCCATGTTGTGGTTGCACATACGGTACGGCTATCTGTATCGCTGAGGCACGCAAGCCTCCCCACGAACGCCAATGTCCATGGTTCATGGGAGAGATACAAAATGAAAAATGTGGGTAATGGTAATTAATTTAAGCATTGGGTTAAATACCAGGCTCAATTGAACCATAACTACAACATCTGGGAAATGAAGATTACATGAATGTATAGAAGTTCTTAGATAAATATTGAAAGCCGTTATGCAAATGAGGAAGACAAATAATAACAAATCTGTAATGAAATAAATGTTTAAGGTGAAGATACTATTGCAATCAAGGATTATAAGAAAGTCGTGTAATTTAGTGAATTAAGCAGCTACTTATAAATTCCTTCCTGACGATGTGAGAGGGTACAATTTGAAGTTGATAAGGGGAGGCATCAAGGGATCACCAATTTAGTATTGGAGAGCAGCGTGGAGGGTTAAAATCGCAGAGGAAGACCAAGAGATGAATACACTAAGCACATTCAGAAGGATGTAGGTTGCAGCAGATACAGGGAGATGAAGAAGCTTGCACAGGATAGAGTAGCATGGAGATCTGCATCAAACCAGTTTCTGGACTGAAGACCACAACAACAACAACAACAAGGGGAACAACTAAAAACAACAAATGCGTAAAGGAATCGTGAAACTTAAACTGGGCAAACATCATATCTTACAGTCGGATTATATAGATACTAACAGGGATGGTGAATTGTAGATTCTTTAGAAGTAGTTATAAAAATTTTATGCCGGCCGAAGTGGCCGTGCGGTTAAAGGCGCTGCAGTCTGTAACCGCAAGACCGCTACGGTCGCAGGTTCGATTCCTGCCTCGGCCATGGATGTTTGTGATGTCCTTAGGTTAGTTAGGTTTAACTAGTTCTAAGTTCTAGGGGACTAATGACCTCAGCAGTTGAGTCCCATAGTGCTCAGAGCCATTTGAACCATTTGAACCATAAAAATTTTATGCAGTTCAAGAGATAATTGGATCGTAGATACCCAAGAAACAAAATAATTTCACTTTACAAGAAACAAAATTTGAGATGTATGAAAACGTTTGACATGTGAAGAAAGGAATTGCATCTGGAGGTAATGAAATATGACAAAATGTGGGTGAAACGCCATACAACAGATATATGTGAAATTGTTTATAATATGTCTGTGGAGGAAGACATTACTCCTAAATTTTGACAATACTGGAATTCCTCACTTTCACAAAAAATGCGGTAGGCACAATGCAAAACTATATAGACCTATCGGCCTCATCTCTTAACTGTGCGAGTCATTCACTAAAGAGCTCATAGATGACGTTAGAAAGCAGTGGGTTCTAATAATAAGAAGGAACTTGCAGGATTTATAAGTGAAAATAGCTACATTTGCGAGCCATGACCAACTTTTTATAGTATTATAGATATTGAAAAAGAGCTTGACTCAGCTTCAAAGAAATCGGCTCCAACAGCGCCAGAGATACACTCGTATTGGTTCGATCTAAGTTGCAGAAATATATGTAAAATCAGTGCTATATCTTGCATTAAACTACATCAGAATAGTCATAATGTCAAAACTGAACGAGGAGTCAGGGAAAATGTTTCTAAATCACGGTAACTATTCTCAGTGGCCTTGGGGTACGTTGTCAGATTTTTAACCTGAGTAAAGAAAAATCTCTAGCGTCCAGCACAAACAGCGTCTCAGAAGCGGTTGAGAAGTCTGGCAGAGACGCCTCGGCGGAGGCGTCCCATCGCACGGCCCCCGCCCCCGCCCCAGCGCCACATTATACGGTGGGAGCGTCGCGGCGCTAATTTCCCACGAGGCGGGCAAACAGCAGGCACCGCCTCTGTGATTATCAGCGGCTGCTGCGACTTCTGTCCTACATCCAGCTTCTTTTTGTGGCAGCGGCAAGCGATATTAACTGCAGCAACGCCGACATTCTTCTGCACATTGCAAGGGCTGTAGCGTCGGAATTGTTTCTTATCCAACTTGCATCTAAATACGAGGGAAGCAGAAAATTTCTTGGCTTCAGAGTGAATGTATGAATTTATTTATTTTTCTGAGTACATATTTGCACATCAAGTCACTACGTTTTGTCTAGTGAGTAGATCCCATCCCTGAAGTGCCATTCAGGTAGGTACGAAAATTCATTGTGGCTAAGACTTCTTCATTTGAGTCAAAATTTCTGTTCATGTGGGAAGTGGTAAAAGTCAGAGAGTGTGAAATCTGGGGAAAAGAATGGATGATTCAATAGTTCGTACTTCAAATCCTCTGTGCTCGCATAACTAGAGCATTTTTGCGAGTAAGTGCATGGTCCCGATGAAACATCATTGCTCTTTCGTGTTGCTGACTAGGCTCCTCCTCAAGTATTTTTTTTTTTTCTCCTGTGGTTGGTCCCGTGTACTTGAGCAGGACCTGCATTGGTGTTTCACCCATTACAAACTAACGGACACAAAGAAAACTACAACTCACATTTGTATGCAAACGTATCTATTCTTCTCACAGTTCGATACAAAATGTTTCCTATCGTTAAGTTTTTCTGTACGGAATGTACAAGTCACAGTTTATTGTACCGTGGCCTATACTATCGCAGAGCCTTGCCTAACATTTTATCACCACGAAATTCACAAACTGAGTTTTCCACACGTACTTGCAGTTACTAACTCACTGTCAACTTGCAACTTCTATGGCTGCGCTCTCGCGTACCAACGATGCTAGTGCCACTTCAAGATTATCTTTGATTAGAGATTGTCATTATACACAACAAAAATTCTGTCTTTGCCTGCGTATCTACTACATTCCTTTACAGCATCGGTTTTTAATTATTTGCAATAAATTTGCATTACGGTATTGCAAATAATTATTACTGACAATGAAATGACAAAATACATAGTAATGATCTGAAATTACTGTTAAATACGCGAAAAGAAAAAATGTGAAAAACGTAAAGTATTATGGTTGAGTGTTATAAGCGCTTCCAACAGTTTCAAAAGAAACCTTCGCTAACGGTCTCCAGAAGCTATACGGCCATAACCAAAATTTTATTGCGCTCGACTGAGATTATTTTACAAACAAAAAATATTCTGTAGGTGCAATTTTTTTTGTCCGAACTTGTTACACACACCTCTTTCGATGTATCTGACACAAGCAGAATATATATTTTAGTACCTAAATATATGTGGAAATACGTATTAGAGTACAAATATGTCAACATTTTCCTTTTTGCTAACTTAAAGAAACTTTTGAGCATAACACTTGTGACGTAATTGTTAAAAGTAAGATCTGTACATGAATACTTAAATGTATTTGGGACCAGATATTACAAAACATATAACTACGTACAACTAAATGTATCAAAGAAATAAGTTGCCTTTCATCTGAAGTGACGTACGTACCACAGTTTGACAGCAATGCTCCGGGCGTTTCGTTGCTTCAATAATCTCTCAACATAAAGTAATGAACGCCTGAGACGTCGAATCCAGGGTTCAGTGGTTACAAGCAACTGAGAGAGCGAACTGCGGTTAAGTGTCGCTATCGTGAACATTCAGAACGGACACAATTTCCAGGCATTACGAAACGACAGCTCCAAAAGTACCTGTACTTCGTGCAGAAAAGATATGACGATACAAGTTGTAGGGTTCTTGAGAAAGACCTCGAGAAACAGCTTTTGATAAATAATTGTGGTAAACAAGAAGCACGCCATTGTGGTAACAGTACATTATATTTGTTTTAGAGTATCTTGCAGACGTTTAACGCAAAAGTTGAACAGTTTCGATTTGAATCCAGATAATCATGGTAAGAGTACGACTTCAATTCTGTCGGCTTGTTGGACATTTCATTAATAGTTGTAAAGAGGTATAAATTACATCACGTACTCACTAAATGTCAACAGGAGAGAAATCTAACGTTTAGAAGATACAAATAATGAAGTGGTGTCTCATCCAAAATGAACTCTGTTCTATCGTAATTAACTGTGACGTTGAGCTAGAAAGAACGAATGACATTTTACTGATCAGCGATTTTCACGACAAAATTGTACATAAATGTGGAATATTGTAATACTAATGCCCGAAGACTCTTGCAAACCTATTAGAGCAGAGATATTACTGTAACAGGAAAAATATGTGAAAAACATTGTTTGTTTTTATTTTGCGTACTCAGTAACGAGGACCCATAGGAGCGCAATAACTGTAACAGTGTTTCCAGAAACCTTAGCAGTCATTTGAAGCAGTTACATGTAAACAGTTCCAGTATCTCAACACAAATAAAATCTCAATTTCCTTTTTCGATGGCAATTTAGCTCTTAAAATTAAAGAGATGATTACACAATTCCCACGTATAGCAACGTTTACTATATCAATTTAACATGCAAACGGTTCATTTGTGTTACACATCGTCCAGTATGATATTAGCTAAGGGTTCGTACTGTAGTACTGTTTGTGAGTGGAAAGAGTCACTTAAGTTACTAAAACTGTCATAGACGAAATGATACCAGATGTAATTTTTGAAACAACGTATCTGTTGAAACAAATGATGTGATAGAGACTGCTGAACATTTCTTTACTGTTACTAGATGAGTACGACAAATTATTGTCACTATATATATGTTTTCAGTGGTAAGTAATAGACAGATGCATACCAGCAAATGACGACAGTCAAGCAGTATGCTCCAACTCGGCCGCCGTCATTCATATCACTTCTTCTTCTCATGTTTGACGACACTGAGTATAAGCCAATGATCAAATAAGAATAACGCAAGTTGTTTGGTAGCCATAGAAGGTAACCCTTTTCTGCTCCTGTCATTATAAATAAGCAGATGTAATCACTTTCTTGTGTCTTTGATGTTGTTGTTGTTGTGGTCTTTAGTCCTGAGACTGGTTTGATGCAGCTCTCCATGCTAATCTATCCTGTGCAAGCTCCTTCATCTCCCAGTACCTACTGCAACCTACATCCTTCTGAATCTGCTTAGTGTATTCATCTCTTGGTCTCCCTCTACGATTTTTACCCTCCACGTTGCCTTCCAATGCTAAATTTGTGATCCCTTGATGCCTCAGGACATGTCCTGCCAACCGATCTCTTCTTCTAGTCAAGTTGTGCCACAAATTTCTCTTCTCCCCAATCCTATTCAATACCTCCTCATTAGTTACGTGATCTACCCATCTAATCTTCAACATTCTTCTGTAGCACCACATTTCGAAATCTTCTATTCTCTTCTTGTCCAAACTATTTATTGTCCATGTTTCACTTCAATACATGGCTACACTCCATACAAATACTTTCAGAAAAGACTTCCTGACACCTAAATCTATACTCGATGTTAACAAATATCGTCTTCTTCAGAAACGCTATCCTTGCCATTGCCAGTCTACATTTTATATCCTCTCTACTTCGACCATCATCAGTTATTCTGCTCCCCAAATAGCAAAACTTCTTTACTACTTAAATGTCTCATTTCCTAATCTAATTCCCTCAGCATCACCTGATTTAATTCGACTACATTCCATTATCTTCGTTTTATTCTACAACCTACGACAATATCATAAGAGAATTTCCATACTACGGTCTCGTAATCTATCTACCACAACTGTGCACTCCCTGGATCGGATGGTGGATCTTTTATTATACCTCACACTTCGCCTCTCACAATCATTCTCCAGAAACATTCCTCCAGATCGAGCGATGCAGAAGGAACAGGCATACCCACAAAATCTTCCGAAACTACCTTGCTACTCCCATGCAAAACACACATATTCAAATTACAAGACATACCCAATACAACAATCTGAAATAATACACAAGAACCGTTACAACTTCATCATTTTCCGCTTTCCCACTTCAATCAATATTTAACCCAGTTTCACTCGACACTGCCCCAATTTGTAATTCCAGTTTCCTACTGTGAACTCTGGAGATAAACGCTCGTCTTCCTGTGCAATGCAAGCCAAGTGGCGTTGCTGGAAAAACGGCCGACTCACCTTGATTTTCTCTCAGAGTTTAAATTCAGCGTCACACGGAATGATATTTCTTAAATACTTCAATTTATGATACACACGCAATTCTTAAATATATCAGCTTATTGTACACACGCTATTAATTCTCAAATATTTCAGCTTATGGTACACACGATATTAATTCTTAAATATTTCAGCTTATTGTACACACGCTATTAATTCTCAAATATTTCAGCTTATGGTACACACGATATTAATTCTTAAATATTTCAGCTTATTGTACCCACGCTAGTATCTCAACTTATAACTACACGTGGTCCCTTTGTGACCGTTGGTTTACTATAATCCCTTTAAAATTACCTGCCTCACTTTGTAATTTTCCCCACAAAAGATCCTAGGAAAGAGAAAT